>NC_057802.1:21315426-21324989 GCF_018294505.1 Triticum aestivum
CCTTTAGGGCCTTTCTCTCCTTTCCCGTATGGCCCATTAAGGCCCAATACGAATTCCCGTAACTCTCCGGTACTCCGAAAAATACCCGAATCACTCGGAACCTTTCCGATGTCCGAATATAGTCGTCCAATATATCGATCTTTACGTCTCGACCATTTTGAGACTCCTCGTCATGTCCCTGATCTCATCCGGGACTCCGAACTCCTTCCGTACATCAAAACACATAAACTCATAATATAACTGTCATCTAACTTTAAGTGTGCGGACCCTACGGGTTCGAGAACTATGTAGACATGACCGAGACACGTCTCCGGTCAATAACCAATAGCGGAACCTGGATGCTCATATTGGCTCCCACATATTCTACGAAGATCTTTATCGGTCAAACCGCATAACAACATACGTTGTTCCCTTTCTCATCGGTATGTTACTTGCCCGAAATTCGAACGTCGGTATCTCAATACCTAGTCAATCTCGTTACCGGCAAGTCTCTTTACTCGTTCCGTAATACATCATCCGCAACTAACTCATTAGTTTCTATGCTTGCAAGGCTTTAAGTGATGTGCATTACCAAGTGGGCCCAGAGATACCTCTCCGACAATCGGAGTGACAAATCCTAATCTCGAAATACGCCAACCCAACAAGTACCTTCGGAGACACCTGTAGGGCACCTTTATAATCACCCAGTTACGTTGTGACGTTTGGTAGCACACAAAGTGTTCCTCCGGTAAACGGGACTTGCATAATCTCATAGTCATAGGAACATGTATAAGTCATGAAGAAAGCATTAGCAACATACTAAACGATCGTGTGCTAAGCGAACGGAATGGGTCAAATCAATCACATCATTCTCCTAATGATGTGATCCCGTTAATCAAATGACAACTCATGTCAACGGCTAGGAAACATAACCATGTTTGATCAACGAGCTAGTCAAGTAGAGGCATACTAGTGACACTCTGTTTGTCTATGTATTCACACATGTATCATGTTTCCGGTTAATACAATTCTAGCATGAATAATAAACATTTATCATGATATAAGGAAATAAATAATAACTTTATTATTGGCTCTAGGGCATATTTCCTTCAGTCTCCTACTTGCACTAGAGTCAATAATCTAGATTACACAGTAATGATTCTAACACCATGGAGCCTTGGTGCTGATCATGTTTTGCTCGTGGAAGAGGCTTAGTCAACGGGTCTGCAACATTCAGATCCGTATTTATCTTGCAAATTTCTATGTCTCCCACCTGGACTAAATCCCGGATGGAATTGAAGCGTCTCTTGATGTGCTTGGTTCTCTTGTGAAATCTGGATTCTTTCGCCAAGGCAATTGCACCAGTATTGTCACAAAAGATTTTCATTGGACTCGATGCACTAAGTATGACACCTAGATCGGATATGAACTCCTTCATCCAGTCTCCTTCATTTGCTGCTTCCGAAGCAGCTATGTATTCCGCCTCACACGTAGATCCCGCCACGACGCTTTCTTTAGAACTGCACCAACTGACAGCTCCACCGTTCAATGTAAACACGTATCCGGTTTGCGATTTAGAATCGTCCGGATCAGTGTCAAAGCTTGCATCAACGTAACCATTTATGATTAGCTCTTTGTCACCTCCATAAACGAGAAACATATCCTTAGTCCTTATCAGGTATTTCAGGATGTTCTTGACCGCTGTCCAGTGATGCACTCCTGGATTACTTTGGTACCTCCCTGCTAGACTTATAGCAAGGCACACATCAGGTCTGGTACACAGTATTGCATACATGATAGAGCCTATGGCTGAAGCATAGGGAACACCTTTCATCTTCTCTCTATCTTCTGTAGTGGTCGGGCATTGAGTCTTAGTCAACTTCACACCTTGTAACATAGGCAAGAACCCTTTCTTTGCTTGATCCATTTTGAACTTCTTCAAAACTTTGTCAAGGTACGTGCTTTGTGAAAGTCCAATTAAGCATCATGATCTATCTCTATAGATCTTGGTGCCCAATATATACGCAGCTTCACCGAGGTCTTTCATTGAAAAACTCTTATTCAAGTATCCCTTTATGCTATCCAGAAATTGTATATCATTTCCAATCAGCAATATGTCATCCACATATAATATCAGAAATCCTACAGAGCTCCCACTCACTTTCTTGTAAATACAGGCTTCTCCAAAAGTCTGTACAAAACCAAATGCTTTGATCACACTATCAAAGCGTTTATTCCAACTCCGAGAGGCTTGCACCAGTCCATAAATGGATCGCTGGAGCTTGCACACTTTGTTAGCTCCCTTTGGATTGACAAAACCTTCCGGTTGCATCATATACAACTCTTCTTCCAGAAATCCATTCAGGAATGCAGTTTTGACATCCATTTGCCAAATTTCATAATCATAAAATGCGGCAATTGCTAACATGATTCGGACAGACTTAAGCATCGCTACGGGTGAGAAGGTCTCATCGTAGTCAATCTCTTGAACTTGTCGAAAACCTTTTGCAACAAGTCGAGCTTTATAGACAGTAACATTACCGTCAGCGTCAGTCTTCTTCTTGAAGATCCATTTATTCTCAATTGCTTGCCGATCATCGGGCAATTCAACCAAAGTCCACACTTTGTTCTCATACATGGATCCCATCTCAGATTTCATGGCCTCAAGCCATTGCACGGAATCTGGGCTCACCATCGCTTCTTCATAGTTCGTAGGTTTGTCATGGTCCAGTAACATAACTTCCAGAACAGGATTACCATACCACTCTGGTGCGGATCTTACTCTGGTTGACCTACGAGGTTCAGTAATAACTTGATCTGAAGTTTCATGATCATCATCATTAACTTCCTCACTAATTGGTGTAGGTGTCGCAGAAACCGATTTCTGTGATGAACTACTTTCCAATAAGGGAGCAGGTACAGTTACCTCATCAATTTCTACGTTCCTCCCACTCACCTCTTTCGAGAGAAACTCCTTCTCCAGAAAAATTCCGAATTTAGCAACAAAAGTTTTGCCTTCGGATCTGTGATAGAAGGTGTACCCAACAGTCTCCTTTGGGTATCCTATGAAGACACATTTCTCCGATTTGGGTTCGAGCTTATCAGGTTGAAGCTTTTTCACATAAGCATCGCAGCCCCAAACTTTAAGAAACGACAACTTTGGTTTCTTGCCAAACCACAGTTCATAAGGCGTCGTCTCAACGGATTTTGATGGTGCCCTATTTAACGTGAATGCGGCCGTCTCTAAAGCATAACCCCAAAACGATAGCGGTAAATCAGTAAGAGACATCATAGATCGCACCATATCTACTAGAGTACGATTACGACGTTCGGACACACCATTACGCTGTGGTGTTCCGGGTGGCGTGAGTTGCGAAACTATTCCGCATTGTTTCAAATGAAGACCAAACTCATAACTCAAATATTCTCCTCCACGATCAGATCGTAGAAACTTTATTTTCTTGTTACGATGATTTTCAGCTTCACTCTGAAATTCTTTGAACTTTTCAAATGTTTCAGACTTATGTTTCATTAAGTAGATATACCCATATCTGCTCAAATCATCTGTGAAGGTGAGAAAATAACGATATCCGCCACGAGCCTCAATATTCATCGGACCACATACATCTGTATGTATGATTTCCAACAAATCTGTTGCTCTCTCCATAGTTTCGGAGAACGGCGTTTTAGTCATCTTGCCCATGAGGCACGGTTCGCAAGTACCAAGTGATTCATAATCAAGTGGTTCCAAAAGTCCATCAGTATGGAGTTTCTTCATGCGCTTTACACCGATATGACCTAAACGGCAGTGCCACAAATAAGTTGCACTATCATTATCAACTCTGCATCTTTTGGCTTCAATATTATGAATATGTGTATCACTACTATCAAGTTTCAACAAAAATAGACCACTCTTCAAGGGTGCATGACATAAAAGATATTACTCATATAAATAGAACAACCATTATTCTCTGATTTAAATGAATAACCGTCTCGCATCAAACAAGATCCAGATATAATGTTCATGCTTAACTCTGGCACCAAATAACAATTATTTAGGTCTAAAACTAATCCCGAAGGTAGATGTAGAGGTAGCGTGCGGACCGCGATCACATCGACTTTGGAACCATTTCCCACGCGCATCGTCACCTCGTCGTTAGCCAATCTTCGCTTAATCCGTAGCCCCTCTTTCGAGTTGCAAATATTAGCAACAGAACCAGTATCAAATACCCAGGTGCTACTGCGAGCATTAGTAAGGTACACATCAATAACATGTATATCACATATACCTTTGTTCACCTTGCCATCCTTCTTATCCGCCAAATACTTGGGGCAGTTCCGCTTCCAGTGACCAGTCTACTTGCACTAGAAGCACTCAGTCTCAGCGTTAGGTCCAGACTTGGGTTTCTTCTCCTGAGCAGCAACTTGCTTGCTGTTCTTCTTGAAGTTCCCCTTCTTCTTCCCTTTGCCCTTTTTCTTGAAACTGGTGGTCTTATTGACCATCAACACTTGATGCTCCTTTTTGATTTCTACCTCCGCAGCCTTTAGCATTGCGAAGAGCTCGGGAATTGTCTTATCCATCCCTTGCATGTTATAGTTCATCACGAAGCTCTTGTAGCTTGGTGGCAGTGATTGGAGAATTCTGTCAATGACGCTATCATCCGGAAGATTAACTCTCAGTTGAATCATGTGATTATTATACCCAGACATTTTGAGTATATGCTCACTGACAGAACTATTCTCCTCCATCTTGCAGCTGTAGAACTTATTGGAGACTTCATATCTCTCAATCCGGGCATTCTTTTGAAATATTAACTTCAACTCCTGGAACATCTCATATGCTCCATGACGTTCAAAACGTCGTTGAAGTCCCGGTTCTAAGCCGTAAAGCATGGCACATTGAACTATCGAGTAGTCATCAACACGTGACTGCCAGGCATTCACAATGTCTGCAGTTGCTGGCGCAGGTGGTACACCTAGCGGTGCTTCCAGGACGTAATTCTTCTGTGCAGCAATGAGGATAATCCTCAAGTTATGGACCCAGTCCGTGTAATTTCTACCATCATCTTTCAACTTTGCTTTCTCAAGGAACGCATTAAAATTCAACGGAACAACAGCACAGGCCATCTATCTACAATCAACATAGACAAGCAAGATACTATTAGGTAGTAAGTTCATGATAAATTCAAGTTCAATTAATCATATTACTTAAGAACTCCCACTTAGATAGACATCCCTCTAATCCTCTAAGTGATCACGTGATCCATATCAACTAAACCATGTCCGATCATCACATGAGATGGAGTAGTTTTAACGGTGAACATCACTATGTTGATCATATCTACTATATGATTCACGCTCGACCTTTCGGTCTCCGTATTCCGAGGCCATATCTGTTATATGCTAGGCTCGTCAAGCTTAACCTGAGTATTCCGCGTGTGCAACTATTTTGCACCCGTTGTATTTGAACGTAGAGCCTATCACACCCGATCATCACGTGGTGTCTCAGCACGAAGAACTTTCGCAACGGTGCATACTCAGGGAGAACACTTATACTTTGATAATTTAGTGGGGATCATCTTATAATGCTACCGTCAATCAAAGCAAGATAAGATGCATAAAAGATAAACATCACATGCAATCAATATAAGTGATATGATATGGCCATCATCATCTTCTGCTTGTGATCTCCATCTCCCAAGCACCGTCATGATCACCATTGTCACCGGCGCGACACCTTGATCTCCATCGTAGCATCGTTGTCGTCTCGCCAATCTTATGCTTCTACAACTATCGCTACCGCTTAGTGATAAAGTAAAGCATTACAGGGCGATTACATTGCATACAATAAAGCGACAACCATATGGCTCCTGCCAGTTGCCGATAACTCGGTTACAAAACATGATCATCTCATACAATAAATTTAGCATCATGCTTTGACCATATCACATCACAACATGCCCTGCAAAAACAAGTTAGACGTCCTCTACTTTGTTGTTCCAAGTTTTACGTGGCTGCTACGGGCTTAGCAAGAACCGTTCTTACCTACGCATCAAAACCACAACGATAGTTTGTCAAGTTGGTGTTGATTTAACCTTCGCAAGGACCGGGCATAGCCACACTCGGTTCAACTAAAGTTGGAGAAACTGACACCCGCCAGCCACCTATTTGCAAAGCACGTCGGTAGAACCAGTCTCGCGTAAGCGTACGCGTAATGTCGGTCCGGGCCGCTTCATCCAACAATACCGCCGAACCAAAGTATGACATGCTGGTAAGCAGTATGACTTATATCACCCACAACTCACTTGTGTTCTATTCGTGCATATGACATCTACGCATAAAACCAGGCTTGGATGCCACTGTTGGGGAACGTAGTAGTTTCAAAAAAATTCTACGCACACGCAAGATCATGGTGATGCATAGCAACGAGAGGGGAGAGTGTTGTCCACGTACCCTCGTAGACTGAAAGCGGAAGCGTTTAGCACAACACGGTTGATGTAGTCGTACGTCTTCACCGTCCGTCCGATCCGAGTACCGAACGTACGGCACCTCCGAGTTCAGCACACGTTCAGCTCGATGACGTCCCTCGAACTCCGATCCAGCCGAGCTTTGAGGGAGAGTTCCGTCAGCACGACAGCGTGGTGACGATGATGATGTTCTACCGACGCAGAGCTTCGCCTAAGCACCGCTACGATATTATCGAGGTGGACTATGGTGGAGGGGGGCACCGCACACAGCTAAGAGATCAAGAGATCAATTGTTATGTATTTGGGGTGCCCCCCTACCCCCGTATATAAAGGAGCAAGGGGGAAGGCGGCCGGCCTAGGAGGAGGGCGCGCCAAGGGGGGGTCCTACTCCCACCAGGAGTAGGACCCCTCCTTTCCTTGTTGGAGTAGGAGAAGGTAAGGGAGAGGAGAAGGAAGGAAGGCGGCGCCCCCCCCCCTCCCTAGTCCAATTCGGACTAGTCCATGGGGAGGGGTGCGGTCACCCTTTGGGGCCTTTCTCTCCTTTCCCGTATGGCCCATTAAGGCCCAATACGAATTCCTGTAACTCTCCGGTACTCCGAAAAATACCCGAATCATTCGGAACCTTTCCGATGTCCGAATATAGTCGTCCAATATATCGATCTTTACGTCTCGACCATTTCGAGACTCCTCGTCATGTCCCTGATCTCCTCCGGGACTCCGAACTCCTTCGGTACATCAAAACACATAAACTCATAATATAACCGTCATCTAACTTTAAGCGTGCGGACCCTACGGGTTCGAGAACTATGTAGACATGACCGAGACACGTCTCCGGTTAATAACCAATAGCGGAACCTAGATGCTCATATTGGCTCCCACATATTCTACGAAGATCTTTGTCGGTCAAACCGCATAACAACATACGTTGTTCCCTTTGTCATCGGTATGTTACTTGCCCGAGATTCGATCGTAGGTATCTCAATACCTAGTTCAATCTCGTTACCGGCAAGTCTCTTTACTCGTTCCGTAATACATCATCCCGCAACTAACTCATTAGTTGCTATGCTTGCAAGGCTTTAAGTGATGTGCATTACCAAGTGGGCCTAGAGATACCTCTCCGACAATCGGAGTGACAAATCCTAATCTCGAAATACGCCAACCCAACAAGTACCTTCAGAGACACCTGTAGAGCACCTTTATAATCACCCAGTTACGTTGTGACGTTTGGTAGCACACAAAGTGTTCCTCCGGTAAACGGGACTTGCATAATCTCATAGTCATAGGAACATGTATAAGTCATGAAGAAAGCAATAGCAACATACTAAACGATCGTGTGCTAAGCTAACGGAATGGGTCAAATCAATCACATCATTCTCCTAATGATGTGATCCCGTTAATCAAATGACAACTCATGTCAATGGCTAGGAAACATAACCATGTTTGATCAACGAGCTAGTCAAGTAGAGGCATACTAGTGACACTCTGTTTGTCTATGTATTCACACATGTATCATGTTTCCGGTTAATACAATTCTAGCATGAATAATAAACATTTATCATGATATAAGGAAATAAATAATAACTTTATTATTGCCTCTAGGGCATATTTCCTTCACGAAGAGCGCTACAGCTATATTTATAGTAGTAGCGTGTCTGCTGAAAAACGCGCTACCACTATAATTCCCATCTTGTTGGCGGTAGGCTAGGAATTGTAGTAGCGATGCCGTAGAAAACACGCTACCACTAAGTGCATTGTAGCAGCGCGTTTCCCGCGTAGGGCGTTACTGCTAAAAAAGAACATAAAATGGAAATAAATAGAAAAGTAAATGAAAATGAAAGAAGTAGAAAAAAGCAAAATGAATAAAGAAAATGTAAAGATAAAAAAAGAAATGAAACAAATAACTGCATCCCATAGCATCAGCGCATTTTGCTAGAGATCGCTATAGCTAACTTAGCTATAGCGCGCTTTCCAGACAGCGCTACTCACTAGTAGAAAACAGGGCATTGGTTCGGCCCTCGTAATACCATTAATCCCGGTTCGCTCACGAACCGGGACCAAAGGAGGCAACTGTCCCGGTTCGTGAGCCCAGGGGGGCGGCCGGGCCACGTGGGCCATTGGTCCCGGTTCATCTGGACCTTTTGGTCCCGGTTCCACGCACGAACCGAGACCAATGTGCCTCGCCCCTGGCCCATGACCATTAGTCCCGGTTTGTGCCACAAACCGGGACTAAAGGGTTGGTCCTCGTTGCGGTCAGAGTTTAGTCCCACCTCTCCAACCGAAGGGCGCTCACACCGGTTTATAAGCCCGTCCCTCTCTGCCTTGTTGAGCTCCTCTCAAAGTGAAAATAGATGCCCTTATACAGGGAATTTGACCTAAATTCAGAGTAAATTTCTTTGAAATTCATAGAAATTTATTATGAATTTAGGTTGAATTCTCTCTATAGGCGCATCTATGCTAATTTTTTTATGTTGGGGTTGGCTATCTTTACAGACTTTTTGTGTGTTGAATATGCACCATTCAAAATCAGTGTCTGCTTCGAATGGTTCATTTAGAACACACAAAAAGTCTGTAGTTCAAATAAGTTCAAGAAAATGAAATCCCTTTGTAACAGATGAGTTTTCGTCCGAAACCCTAATACTTCGAAAGAGATTGTCCATTTTGTTCATGAAGTGTGCATCCAGCTTTTGCCGTAACCCTCTCCACTTTTTAGCACATGCTATGTGGGTGAAATGATCATACCATGCCAACTTTCAACCTTTTCAGAGCATATTTGTATGGCTTTTCAATTTCAGGGTCATTTAGCTCAAAACAATCTGTCACTGCATGAAAAATAACAAATGAAGTCAGAAAGGGTTGAAAATTGATGATGTGGCTTTGAATGTTTCATTTTGAACACACAAAAAGTCTGGAGTTCAAATAAGTTCAAGAAAATGAAATCCCTTTGTAACAGATGAGTTTTCGTCGGAAACCCTGATACTTCGAAAGAGATTGTCCATTTTGTTCACGAAGTGCATCCAGCTTTTGCCGTAACCCTCTCAACTTTTTAGCACATGCTATGTGGGTGAAATGATGATACCATGCCAACTTTCAGCCTTTTCAGAGCTCATTTGTAGGGCT
>NC_057802.1:21325471-21327327 GCF_018294505.1 Triticum aestivum
TCTGAAACCCTGATACTTCGAAAGAGATTGTCCATTTTGTTCACGAAGTGCATCCAGCTTTTGCCGTAACCCTCTCAACTTTTTAGCACATGCTATGTGGGTGAAATGATGATACCATGCCAACTTTCAGCCTTTTCAGAGCTCATTTGTAGGGCTTTTCCATTTCAGGGTCATTTAGCTCAAAACAATCCGTCACTGCATGAAAAATAACAAATGAAGTCAAAAAGGGTTGAAAATTGATGATGTGGCTTTGAATGGTGCATTTTGAACACACAAAAAGTCTGGAGTTCAAATAAGTTCAAGAAAATGAAATCCCTTTGTAACAGATGAGTTTTCCTCCGAAACCCTGATACTTCGAAAGAGATTGTCCATTTTGTTCACGAAGTGCACCCAGCTTTTGCCGGGACCCTCTCACTTTTTAGCACATGCTATGTGGGTGAAATGATGATACCATGCCAACTTTCAACCTTTTCAGAGTTCATTTGTAGGGTTTTTCAATTTCAGGTTCATTTGAAATGTTTTTCAATTTTAGGGTCTTATAGCTCAAAATAATTAGTAAATGCATGAAAAATAACAAATGAAGTCAGAAAGGATTGAAAAATGATAATGTGGCTTTGAATGGTGCATTTTGAACACACAAAAAGTCAGGAGTTCAAATAAGTTTTAAAAAATGAAATCCCTTTGTAACAGACGAGTTTCCGTATGAAATCCTGATACTTTAAAAGAGATTGTCCGTTTTGTACACGAAGTGCATCCAGTTTTTGTCGTAACCCTCTCAACTTTTTGCACATGCTATGTGGATGAAATAATGATACCATGCCAACTTTTAACCTTTTCAGAGTTCATTTGAAATGCTTTTCAATTTTAGGGTCTTATAGCTCAGAATAATCAGTAAATGCATGAAAAATGGTGCATGACAAATAACAGATAAAATAAATAAGTAATTAGAAACAAAATAATATGAACTTTATTAAAATATATAAGTACAAACAAAATAAAATAAACTTTAATAAAATTTATGAAACTAAAATTAACAAAGTATTTTCTGTTCAAAACATTATAAGAAACCTCTAGTATTATTGAAACTAAAATTATATAAAATTGATGCAACTAAAATTATCAAAGTATTTTCTGTTCAAAATCATTAAAAGCAAAAAGAATTTTCATAAAGAACTTTTTTTGTTAGAAACTTTAATAGCAAAAAGAATTATCATAAAGTAAAATAAATAAGTAATTAGAAACAAAATAAAATAAAATAAATAAGTTTTTTGTTGTAAGTAGAAACAAAACAAAATAAATAAAGCAAAAAAAAGGCAAAAAATAAAAATATATCACCTACTGGGCCACCACGGCCTGAATACGACTAGAAACCCATCCATGGGCCAGGATTCAGGCCCGCAGAAGGGCCAGTAGGCCCATCAGGCATAGCAGTAACAATTAGGCCCGTAAGCCTGCAATGGAGAGGAGCTCGAGAGGGGTGCGGCAGTGGGGCTTATAAACCAGTGCGCGCCCCTCTCAACTAGCGAGGTGGGACTAAACTCCCACCACCACCCCGCTGTGCAAGGCCTTTGGTCCTGGTTGGTGGCACCAACCGGGACTAAAGGGGTGCTTTGGTACCGGTTCGTGGCACCAACCGGAACCAATGCCCCCCCTTTAGTCCCGGGTGGTGCCACCAACCGGGACCAAAGGCCGCCGCTTCCCGCCCTTTGGGCTGCTGAAAAGAGGCCTTTGGTCCCAGTTGGTGGCACCAACCGGTACTAAAGGTCGCATTCGTCCCGGTTGCTGTCACGAACCGGGACCAATGCTTCGTCTATATAACTAGCACTTGTGAAATTTTTCATTCAGTTCGTCTTCCC
>NC_057802.1:21327829-21331857 GCF_018294505.1 Triticum aestivum
GCCCCTCACCGTCGCCCCCGTGCCCTGCCTCCTCGTCGATCGCCACCCCCTTAGTGAGCTCATATTAATTTTCCTAATTTAGATGTGTAGTTAATTTAGATATGTAGTTTAGATGTGTAGTTAATTGAGTTGTTCTAATTTGTTCATAAATGAATATGCAAAAGTTAGAAATTTTTTCTGTTCATAGATTTTTTTTGTGATATTATTGTTGAATATGCAAATGTTTGTGTGTTCATATATATGCAAAGAATATGTCAAAAAAATTCATAGAATTTTTATAATTTTTTTCTGTTGTAATTTTGTTCATAGAATTTTTATCTTGTTCATAGAATTTTTATGATTTTTTCTGTTGTAATTTTCTTCATAGAATAAGAAGAGAAAGTGTTTAATAGAATTAGTTAGAAAAATAATGGAACTATTTAAACTAGTTTATTTTAGTAAGTACTACTTTATTCTATTTATAGTAAGTGCTTAGTAGTTGAACTAGTTGATTTAATAAAACTAGTTTATTTTACTATAGAAGTAGTTTATTTTTAGCAAGAAAATTAATAGAACTAGTTTATTTTTTTAGTTAAAGCAATTATTCCCGCATCGACGTCGACGATGCCAATCCCGCATCCTCGTCGTCGACTCGGCGGAGGAGGTCGGCTTGATCAGAGGGGCCATGTCCGGGACTGGGCTCCGCCGGGCTGGTTTTGGGAGGTGCTACCTTCCGGGGGGCGTCGGTTGGTGAGGAGCCAGCCCGTCATTGACCCGATCCTTGTTTGGTGGCGGTCGCGTGGGCCAGTGATAGTGTCGAGGCTTCCGGACACCGCGGAGGTGGTACGTCACCGTGTCAGCGAGGAGGACGAGCACGTCCGTCGCTACATGGTTGCGTTGGAGTGCAGGTTCGACAATACCGGCAAGTTCTTCAGGGATCTCACTGGAGCTATGATCCTGTTATGGTTCCTTCTCTTTGGGAATCCACCGCCCGCGCCGATACCCGTCGGGCGCTACGGTTCTAGCTGTACTAGCGATGCTATATGTATGATAGTATTCAAGGTGTATTAGTGACAATATTCGACGATGTACGGACGCATGGAGATGATGTAGTTTTGCTTATAATTGAATGCATCCTAATTTGAATACTACTTTATTTTGTGATTTGATTTTGCTTATTGAATGCTCAAATTGGAAAACTACTCCTACTTTGAATGCTAAAATTGGAGAGCACTATGCAAGGCGTATGCATATGATTAGTTGATAGCTTATAGGGTTTTTGTTTTCGCAGAAATCTAGGAGCCCCCCTCCATCATCCCCGCCGTCGTCCCCGTCACCGACCCCCTCCGACCACGAGGTGAGACCAGCCATGAACTGGTTTTAGAAAGATAATTAAACGATATTTCGGGTTGACTTTAAGTCTATTGAGTCTCCACCATATATGAGAGGACGAAGAATCCCGACTGTTGTCGTGGGGGTAGCTTCTCCTTCGTTCCCGTGTGCTAGACAATTTGGTGTAATGCACTCGGGAACGAAAGGAAGGAGCTACCATCACCGACGGTCGCAAATGTCAGAGAGGAATCAGTGAGGGAGAGTTCCACCATATATATATGAGAGGACGAAGAATCCCGACTGTTGTCGTGGGGGTCGCTTCTCCTTCGTTCCCGTGTGCTAGACATTTTGGTGTAATGCACTCGGCGACAAATGGAGGAGCGACCATCACCAACGGTCAAATGTATACACCACGTGAGCTGAGAGTTTTCAAGAAAAGACTCGACAAACCGATAGTCAACCCGTGATGAATAATAATGATCTAACTTAGGTTTTTTAGTACATATATTTAATTGCAGACGTTTAATATTTGAATTATGAACATAGGAAATGTCGTACTCAGACGACAAAAGACTCCCGTGGGAGTGCGACTGGTGCCACGACGACCGAGGTCTGTGCGACAGGCCTCACCTGGACGAAGATCGGCGCTTCAGTATTAAGCTGGAGGAGACCTTCGATGTTGAAACGGTACGCAACGACGACAAGTGTTATTTTTTCGTAAGTAAGCACGACTTCAACTATTTCAACATGTACTTTTCATCTTTTACAATTCGACTAACTTATCCCATGCCATGCAAGACGCTATGTCTTGGAGAGGATGGGTTTTGAAGACCATGAAAGTATGGAAACAAAGAAAATTCACCTAAGGACCCATCATGATATAGATTTTGAAGTAATTATGTATAATTCTGAGAGCGTAACCCATTTTGGTTGCAAAAATTGGGAAGCATTTTGCAAGATGTATGGTTTTGATGAGGGTATGCTTGTCACCATGGATCTTGGTGATCTTGACATCGAGCAAGACAATATGGACATTTGGGTCCTTGTTGATATGCCTCCAATTCTACCGCTATGTGAGTTTCTCAAACATAGTTATTAGCTAATTTATATTGTTCATTTCAAAATAGTTGACAGCTTATTTTCATTGACAGCTTATTTTGATTGTTCAAACAATGTGCGGAACATGGTAGATAGAACCTACTACACCGATGGCTCTGAGTTAACTTATAAGGAGAAAACTCATCTGGTCGGATTTTGTACTGATCTTGAGAATTACAATATCTATTGTAAAACTCCTCCTCATTATGGTCAATACGTGCCACTAGTGCATGTGTTGAACTACGTTAACTACTATGGAGATACCCTGGTAAGATTTTTTACCATTACGACATCCATGCATCTTCTGCATACTTCTAAAACTAGTACATCATTGCTAACTATGAAGTTATTACTATGTTTTTCAACAGATAATCCCAGAGGATTGTGTGCCTGATTTGATGTATCAGAATGGTAGCCTTGATGTTTTGAACATACAACCAGGTCATCCTACGAATCTCAACTGTCCATACCGGATTTCTAAAAGAAGTGGAGACATGAAAATCAAAGAATGGAAAAAATGTATGGACAGTCGCAAGGAGGTTCTTGGAAGCAAAAGGAAGCGAAGCGCAAAAATTGGAGACAGGATGATCTCCATTCTCCATAATGGAGAGTCGGGGTCTATATTGTTTTATGCTATTTTACCTTAAAGAGGGTATTTAGGTCCTACCTAATACTGATGATCATGTACTAAGAACAATTAAGTAGGGTTGGTTCGATGACTATGAGGATGATGATCGTATGACTTGTTATTAATAACGAGTAGAAGTTGTATGGTGATGATTAGTAGGACTTGTTATTATGATGATGCATGATGCGGGCATGAAGAGTTATTATATATCAGTGGGTGAAATGAACATCGATTGGAATGAAGTGAAGGCAACAAGCATGTGGTGCATGTCGAAAGTAGTACTAATCCAAACTTAATCAAGTTAGGATTAATATTACTTTCGACATGCACCACATGTTGCCTTCACTTTAATCTAAGCCATGTTTAGGCATAGCAGTAGCGTTGGTAAATCAAGCACGGAAATAAGAGAGGACAGTTCTCTCTGTTAGCTAGCTTACACACCCTAAATTACCCCCTAAACCCTCCCCCCATTAAAAAAACAAAAACATCAGCCACTGAAATGCTGGCGCGTGGATGCCACCAACCGGGTCCAAAGGCCCTCCTGCCTGGGCTGGCCGCAGCGGCCACGTGGAGGCCCATCTGTCCCGGTTCGTGTAAGAACCGGGACTAAAGGGCTAGGGCATTAGTAACGACCCTTTAGTCCCGGTTCAACAACCGGGACAAAAGGCCCTTACCAACCCGGACAGATGCCCCTTTTTCTACTAGTGACTACTAGTTCGACTTAACCACCGCGCGGGCTCAAAATTTTGCTAAGTCTTTTTCCCCCTCTCCCCCCTGTTCCCCCAACTCCTCTGTAGCCGCCGTCGATCACGTACGCCCTCGACCTCACCACCGCCTCCGGAGGCCGTCCTCGACCTCACCGTCGCCACCCTCGACCTCACTGCAGCCGCCCTCGACCTCACAGTCGCCGCCCGAGCCCGCCCAGGACCGCCGCTACCCGAGCCCGAGCCCGCCCGAGCCCCTGCCTCTGTCACCGAGCACCTCCCCCCCA
>NC_057802.1:21332136-21340675 GCF_018294505.1 Triticum aestivum
TAAGCACCCCCACCCCTCGTCTCTCTCTAATTTTCTTCCTGCCATGTTAATTAGCAGTAGTAGTTGTTGTTAATTAGTAGTAGGGTTCATAGATAATGTTTTTTAGTAGTAGTAGTAGTAGATGATGTTAATTAGTAGTAGTGGTGGTACTAGTTAACTAGGGCAGTAGGGTTAATAGTAGATGTTTTTTAGTTAGGGTAATAATAGATTATGTAGATGTTAATTAGTTCAGTAGGGTTTAGTTTTTGAATTGAGTTTGTTTAACTAGATGTTAATTAGGGCAGTGAGGTTTAGTTTAGAGTAAAATTTAGTGCACGGAAGGGCCCTGTTGGGCACAGTGGCCTACCGGGCCGTAGGTCGATCACAGATACCTTTCTGAAAAGGGCACTGATCTGCGCCGGTGCGCCGGCCGAACAATTCGGCCAGTCGTACCGTGGACATACGATACGTTCCATAATAGCCGCACGATTTCTTATTTCCCCCATTGCTTCGCTGGTAAAGAAAGAAAGAAGTCATGCCGTCTGTTCATCCCCATTGCCCCATGATCTCCCATACGCCTGCGAGCTCGCCGGCCGCCCTTGTCCACGCGCTGCCATCCTCGTCGCAGCCGTCCGCCCTCGTCCCGCTGGGCCCGTCCTCGTCGCAGCCGTCCGCCCTCGTCCCCGCCGGCCGCCTTCCTAGTCACCAGCCCCAACCACCGCCGGCCGTCCTTATTGCTTTGCCCCGTGCAACAGCCGCACCCCGCGGTTGAAGCTCTTGTTGAGACCGTTGTAGCTCCGGTTGCGACGACTGAAGCTCGCCGGCATGCTCGCCGCCGCTCATCCCCGGTGTGCAGCTTGCAACAAAAAATGAGCACCGGGGGAGATGCCCGGTGCTACAACCAACGACCAAAAAAGCTACAACTAGCGATAGGAAAAGCTTCAACCGGCTATGAAAAAAGTTTCAACCAGTATACGACTGGAGCTATGGATGACCAAGAAAAGTTGCAACCGGTGACAGAAAAAGCTTCATCTAGCGATGAAAAAAGCTTCATCCGACTATAAAAAAAGTTTCAACTGTAGAAACGAAGCCATGGACGAAAAACGAAAACTTGCAACCGACGGTTATAAAAGTTACAACCGCATTGAAAAAAACTTCAAACTTCTTATCTCAGCTACGACCCCCGCGATGACGATGACGCCGTTTTGCTGCAACCGTAGTAAATTTTTGCTACCACCGGCGATTGAATTTGCTACAACACAGGTTCCAGTAAAATTTCGCCGCGAGCTCCAATGCATGCGGATCCGCGCGGATCTGGTCGAGGGCGGCCAGTTCGGCTGACTCCCATGACCGCGGCGCCCCTAGGAGGCCTCCGGCGCGGGCGACAGGTTGACCATGGCAACGGGTAGAGAGAAGAAAGAGATGACCGAGAGGAAGAAAAGAAAAGGCAGGAGGGAGAAGACGCACGTGGGCGGGCCGCCCATCCTACGTGTCGCTAGGCGAGTCGCTGGCTGCGTGGACGCGACCGGCCGAAGCTTCGGCCGGTGCGCCGTTGCCAAACGATTCCCTTCTGAAAACCTGCGTCCGCTTAGATGATTACTCCAGATTCTTGTGCCGTGCCGTGAAACCGCTGTCTATCTATGGACACGCGTACGACTAGGATAACGCGACTCGAACGCCTGTGCTGTCTCAAATGTTAGCGGACACCCAGACCATTTGGGCTGAAGCGATCAGACTGCACAGGTGGATTCAAACAAGAAATATTCAACTGCAAGATCAAGCAGGAGACACCATCAAGTGGACACATGAGGCGTCAGGGGTGTACACTGCCAGCTCTGCATACAAGGCCCAATTTCAGGGAATTCATGAAGTCGAATTTCAGGAAGTTAATTTGGAGCACTTGGGTCCCTGCTCGACTGAAGATTTTCACATGGCTGCCTCTCAAGAACAGATTATGTTGCAACGACCGCCTACAAAGAATGGGATGGCCAAACGGATATTTCTGCCAGACGCAGTGGCGTAGCTAGGGGGTGGCCAGGGTGGTCCATGGACCACCCTGAAATTTCCCCATAGCTTGTATATAGTGTAGTAAAAAAATATTTCTTTCAAAACAAATAACATTATGTAAGTATTTCTATTGATGAACCACCCTGGTTTATTGGGCTGGCTACGCCACTAGCCAGACGTGTGTCCGAAGCTTGGAATCCTGTGTACATTTGTTCTGGCAATGCCCGGTGTCGAGTGCAGTATAAATGGTCTGACGCTGCGGCTAGCAAGGATGTAGCTCGCTCCACCCAAGCAAGTGGCAAAACCAAAGCAAGCCGGCGGCTATCATAACTGAAATGATCAGCGGAGCAAGACTGGAGCACAAAATGGCCATCAAAACCATGATCATCCTCATACTGTACGAGCTTTGGAAGGAGAGAAACGAATGTACTTTTAGAAGCAAGGTGGCGGCAGTGACAAGCATCAACGAGGCCATCAGAAGAACTCTTGATTTTTGGCGCCAAGAGGGAGCAGCATTTTTGGAGCACCCTTTTGGGAACCCCCCGTGAGATATTGCTATGGCTAGTTTTTTCAGTCCTGGGGGCTCCATTTTTAGTCTTCCTTTTATCTCCTTGATCTCCTGATCAAAACCACCTTTTGTATTCCCACTTTCTCTCTGCTATCTATCAATACAAGCCAGCCATGAGCTGGGTCTTAAAAAAAAGATAATTGATGTTACCTTAGAAGATTTGGCTTTCAAAATGTCTTTGAGAATAGAACCTGTAAGGTTAAATGCCTATAATTTTATTCTTTCACGCTTAATATGTACTAGCGGGATACGCACGATTTGCTGTGCGAGTTTTCTTTTTGATGTTTTTTTTCCTTTTTTTGGCTCTTATTTTCAGAGTTTTTTTTATTAGTGTGGGGTTGGGTTGGTTCGGTGTTGATAGTCGGTTAGAATTTTGCTGCTGGTGTATATTCGATCTGTGCAGTATTTAGGGCATGTGCTTTCAGAATACGCACGCAAGAACCGACAGTACCAACTAAATCCTGGACGCGTACACAACGGCCACGAATACACATGCACGAACCGATGGAACGACCCCAGCGAGCAATACACTTACAAAGAGGCCCCACCCTGTAGGCCAAACCCCTCGATAAACCAGGAGCGT
This sequence comes from Triticum aestivum, assembly GCF_018294505.1. Lineage (NCBI taxonomy): Eukaryota > Viridiplantae > Streptophyta > Magnoliopsida > Poales > Poaceae > Triticum > Triticum aestivum. The sequence goes on from NC_057802.1 coordinate 21,335,274, forward strand.
CCCCATCAAGGGAGCTTAGAGTTTTGGGTGATTGCAACAGTGTTGTGCTCTTTTTAAGAACAACTTTCTTTTGGATATTGTACTTCATCAGCAAGAATCCATGATTAGAATTACTGGATTAGTATATTTATATACCATGTCTGAATACATCCATGGGAGATGAAAAGAAGAATAAAAATAAGTTCAGATATTTATATTATCTGAAATAATATAATCTATAATAATGTGTTTTTCTCTACTTTTCAGAGCACAAATAACTACAAAAAATCTCCTCCTTTGCTTCCCATGTTCGATTGCACTAAGGAATACATAACACATGGATTTGATTGGTGGTGAGAACTGGGAAGAGCGGCAGTTGATACCTAAATGAAGGCAATGGTGCTCTAAGTCTCGTGTCACTTCATTGGACATTATTATGAAAAATCCAAATAAATATAACAATAGACAGGAAGTGACCGTGTCAAATATAAAAACCAGAGATATAGCTTCTGAGATGTACAATCGTGGGTATGATCAAATGTTATATGTGACCGGATTCAACTTGAGATGGCATGGTTTGCTTCTGTAACAACTACTATTTTTCATTGTGCTTGTGGAATGGTCTTATATTCAAAGTTGTATTTTAATGAAAAATTAGTCTTCAAAAGGGAGAAGATACAACTTCACTCACAGCAATAGCTGCACTAATTTTAACTATGCATAGAAGTATGAACCCTTTTTCCTTCTTTTGAAAAAAATAATAGAGCCGGACGTATATCTCACACAACTCACATACCTATACATGTGCCATGGATTTTAGTCAGGCCTGTTTTGTGTCTGTATCCATACAGAAAATACAAAAGTCATGTTATGTTATCTGAATGGACGGACCACATGTGCATATACTCCCATTATTTCTGATCTTGCAATCTAATTTTGGACAAAAGCACACATTTCATAAGCATCAATAGTTAGTATACAAATCTTAGACCATATCACCTAGTAAGAATATAAAAGACAATAAATGGTTGAGAACTAGTAGAATTTGCATACAAATGAAAACAACAGGCAGAAAAGAGGATAGAACTCATGAACACATGTGAAGTGTCTAATCACTAACTAACTGAAAGTATTTAACTCTGCTTATCGCTAACATGAAAAATTATAGCATGAATTTATTAAGTATGAGTTTACATGTAAATCGTATAACCATTAATTGAATCAAAGATTGATCCTCCTTATCTTATGGCCGCCCATGAGGAACATATTATATTTTTTGTGATAATAATTTCAGAAACATATACCTATATGTGATAATAAATTGGTAATACTTCTACAGTTTTCGTGTTGTGCGACATTAAACTAGTTGACAGTGTATATGAAAATACTTTTGTAGCCATCATCAAAATTATTATTATTATTATTATTATCATTTTGTGGTGAAAATCATCATCGATCTTGTTCAAAAAAGATGTCGCATTGACAAGTGGGTCAAACCATTTCGAGGTTGAGATATGGCGACTGTGAGTTATTTGCTCGTCACCTGGCCAGCCTCCAAATGCATATGGCGACATGACAATACAAGAGTTGCTCTTAGTCATTTCAAATAACGACGCGTGTTAACTGAATAGAGCTAGATTAATTTATAATACCATGAGTGCACATGGTACAAAGTACAACAAACTCCCGTCTCTGCTCAAAGGGAGTGAACGAACAATCAAACGCTGATACAAAATAGATACAACAGTGGCCGGCTATGCAGAGCTGGCTCGACGTACGTACTCCTGTCTCTCACATGGAGATCATATCAGAGCATTTATTCATGTATATGTGTATATATATATATATATATATATGTGTGTGTGTGACCTCAACGTACTCGGCATCTATCGCTGGAGCTATAATCGGCGATGATGGCGGCAAGTAATCGATCAGTGGATCTTAGAGCAGTCCACGGATGCGCTGATGGAGTAGGGGATGCTGACGCCGCACTTGGAGGGGATACTTGCAGCCTTTCCGGGGTTGAGCCCACCGGCAGCACTCTTGATGCACCTGCATGCCGCTTGCTTGTCGGCGGTGCTCCGCGCTAAGCCGGCCAATCTCCTAACTCCGGAACAGCAGGCCCCAGGCGGGCTGGCCCCGCTGCCTTTTGCGTAGGAGACGCAGGAGGCCAGGGCAGAGTTCACCTGACCGCAGGAGATCGCCGCGTCGGAGGCTACCAGGAGCATTGCCGCCACCAGGGCGACCAGCACGAGCTTTGTTGCTGCAGTGCGAGCCATCTCGACCGAGTTAGCTGTAGTTGTGGTGGAGGGCTCGCAGGGAGAGGGTGGGTAATTAGCTAGATTTGCTATGTGGTATTGGTGAGGATGTATAGGGGAATGCATGTGCTTAAATAGGGCTTCTATAAGTGCTGACCAACGAGGAGTCTCATCTGGAACAAACTGTACTACTGTTAACATGGGTATCGTGTCCATGAGGATGGACTCGATATTGACGTGTGGTAATGCATAAATTTAGGCAGTTGTTAGTTGTTGGGATGGATTGATGGGTGTTAATTGATTGTGGAGGTGGTTGGATGTTGGGTAGCAGATGGATGGACCAAGCATGCACACATGCATTCTGGCGGTGGAGTGCCTAATTACTGCGTGTGGCCCGCGGCAGATTAATATGGAGAATAGACATGTACGTACCCTCGTTGAATAATTGAGTGTCTTGATGGCCGTGAGCTCGACAAATGAACCAATATGATGCTGCATGTGTTGGACTACTTTTCTTTGCTATCTCCACGCCATAATTAACATTAGTTGATGTTTTATTCAAAGCTAGTAGTACATTTTGACAGTATTGATTTAGTTTCTAGCCATGTATTTTGATGAAATTTCTTCATGTTCCTTGTATTGGACTAGGAGGCACCAGGAACCTAGCAAGAGCACAAGACTGTTGTGTAGATCGTCTGAACATCCACACAGGAAGTGTCCACGTGGAACGCCTTAACTCGTATTCTAGTTTTCTGCTACTGCGCGATATCAACAAAGCACATAACAGCAAGCTGTCATCGAAGCAAAAAAAAAAATCAGCCGATTCAGCCGTGGGGTGTGGAATTGGCCCCTTTGAAATACAGATTTGTTAATTACTCTCTCTCTGTAACTAATATAAGAGCGTTTAGATTACTACCTCGGAAAGTAAACATAGCTTGTAGTTCTACATAACAAATGAACTGGTCCGACGAATAATGGGCGGGAATTAGTTTTCTGTAATACATAAGTTGTCTGAGTTAATTTTGAAGTCAAAATAAACACAATGAGCCGTCTGATCTAAACACACCAATGTACAGCAAAAATCTCAACAGGTACACATCCGGCATGCTCAAGGCATCAATTTGGACACAAAAAACTACTCCCTCCTTCCATGTATAGGGCCTAATGCATTTTTCGAGACTAAGTTTGACCACATGTTAGGGCAATAATATATGACATGCAAGTTACACAAAGCACATCATCAAATTCGTATGTGAAAGGAGCTTCTAATGATATAATTTTCACATTATACATCTTATATATTATTAATCTTATCAATAGTCGACAACCTCAAAAAATGTATTAGGCCCTATATATATGGAATGAGGGAATAAGATGACTTATTAGACCTAGCTGGACTGTTAATGAGAAGCTTTGAAGTGCGAGTTTACAACTTTGCATGATAGTACCTAGCTGGACAGGTAATGCAGATGACTACTCCCTTCGTTCTTCAAATAGTGTACTTCCAACTTTATTGAAAAGTCAAACTTTTTATGTTTGACTATATTTATACAATAATACACTAACATTTATGCCATCAAATTAGTAGCATTAGATTCGTGATATAATATATCTATTTGGTTGCACAAACGTTTATATATTTTTGTACAAACTCGGTCAAACTTTGAGATAGTCTGACCCTCTAACAAAGTTGGAACTACACTCCTTCAAGGACTGAGAGAGTAAGTTATATGTGTGGTTGTAGCTAGCGAATGAGTAGATTGATTGATGTATCTTGTCAAAACATGAGCACCCAAAACCATGCATGGGGCCGAATTGATGAGCCGACCACCACGAAATTGACCGATGCAAGTGCTGATTCGTTACTAAAATTCATGACATGACCAATGGGAGGACTCATATCTGTGACAATGGAAATATTTGCGAACGAGTTAACAAGGAACGTTTAGTAGCTAGGTGGCATGGCCGGATATCGCCGAGCCGCCCGTACGGCGAAGGTAGTTTCAAGCACTCCAATCACCAACCACCTAGGCTTGAAATCTGGTCTGGTATCTTGTGTTGGTCTGGCAATTTAATTTGTAGAAGATATAAAAGTAGTATGTGCTATGTCTTCTCCGAATTCGCGAACTTCTTCAAATATATAACTTTCAAAAATCCATCCACTTTTTTTCAAACCTGTGAATTTTGTTTCCAAACCGATGATTTTTTTTTCAAAATCGATGAACTTTTTCCAATTTTTTTTGAACCTTTCTCAAAATCGATGAAAATTTTCCATCATTCGTGAACTTTTTTCAAAGCTGATCAATTATTTCAAATTTGTGGACTTTTGCCAAAACTTGATGAACTTTTTTTAAATCGGTGAACTTTTTAAAAAACTTCCATGAGAATTTTTATTTTTTATTTCTTTTCAAAATGATGAAGTTTTTCTTTCAAATTTGATGAACTTTGTTTCAAAATCATTGAACTTTTTTCCAAAGTTGACGAAATTTTTCCAAAATCTGTGTACTTTTTTTGAAAATCAACGTACTATTAAAAAAAATTGAACTATTTTCTAATTTGATGATCCTTTTCAAAATTGATGAACTTTTCTTCAAATTCATGAACTTTTTCTAATTTTTATGAACTTTTTAAATCAATGAACTTGTTTTTAGATTCACGAATATTTTCAAATTCAGACACTTTTCTAATGTAAATGTTTTTCCCAATTTCGGGAACTTATTTTTTATTCCCGGTTTTCTTCAAATTCATGAAAAAAATTCGATTTTTTGAACAGTCGACGGTGCATAGGTCAAGCGGGGAGCAGTCACACGAACGACTGTGCGATGCAACCAGCGATGGAGGCCTCTCGAGCGGGCTGCCTGTAGAGCTGTAACACCCTGAGAATCATGCTACAGTAACCTCCTGTGATTAAGCTAATCATATTGCTAAACAGGGCTAGATCACATTTGAACCACACCCTTGTCAAACTCCTAGTTCAAACTTCAATTAAATTTAAAAGTGGAAAATAAAAGTTTTCAAAAATTCAAACAAAAATGTTCAGTGGGTTCTAAATAATACACTGGTAATTATGGTGGAGAAATCACATTTTTATAAAATGTCTAAATACTTTTAAATGAAATAAAACAAAAAAGGAAATAAACAAATAAGAGAAAACAGAAAACAAAA
>NC_057802.1:21341304-21361712 GCF_018294505.1 Triticum aestivum
TTCGCGCGCTCTAGCGTAGCTTCCGTCGGGCACCCGTAGCTCCTCGCCGCCGGCGAGCCCGTAGCGGTCGACCCCGTCCGTTCCAGCCCCTCCGACCACCGCCGTTGGACGCGCGACGTCGAGCCGCGTCGAACGCGCCCAGCCCCGCCCCCGCAAACCCACAGTGGGTGAAACCCGCGCCCCTCCCGCGCGCGCCGCCGTGCGTTTTGGTCGCCGGCGATACTCCGGCGCCGGCCGCCGACGTGGCACACCTGGGGCCACCCCTGGGTCACTGCCAGTGGCCCCCACGGGCCCAGTTGACTGGGTTGACCCAGTCAACTACTGACTGGGCAGGCCCAGTCACTGACATGCGGGCCCCGCCGCAAAAATTAAAAAAAAGAAAAAGAAAAGAAAATGTTTTTATAAATAAAAATAATTAGTTTAATTAATCTCTCACTGACAGGTGGGCCCAGTAGCTAATTAACTAAAGATTAATTAGTTTAATCCTCTGTTAACCCACTGTCTATGACAGGTGGGTCCCCCTTGTCAGTTTGACCAGTCAACCCGAACTGTTGACCGCTGACGTCACTCCTACGTCATGCTGACGTCATATCCCTTTTTCTGTTAATTAGATAATTCCAGAAATTCAAATAAACTTTGAAAATTCATATCTTTTAAACCGTAACTCGGATGAAAATGTTTTCTATATGAAAGTTGCTCAGAACGACGAGACGAATCCGACTACGCAGTCCGTTCATCCACCGCACCTCCCTAACCTATCGAACTAGCAACTTTCCCCCTCCGATCCGTCTGTCCGAAAACGTGAAACATCGGGAATACCTCCCGGATGTTCCCCCCCTTCACCGGTACCACCTACTGTCGCGTTAGGACACCCCAGCACCGCTCATTGACATGTCACGCATCGTCATGCTTATGTTTGCATTGTATTTACTGTTTCTTCCCCCTCTTCTCTCCGGTAGACTACGAGACCGACACTGCTGCTACCCAGTTCGACTACGGAGTCGACGACCCCTCCTACTTGCCAGAGCAACCAGGCAAGCCCCCCCTTTGATCACCAGATATCGCCTACTCTAATCTCTACTGCTTGCATTAGAGTAGTGTAGCATGTTACTGCTTTTCGATATCCTATTCTGATGCATAGCCTATCCTTGCTACTATTGTTACTACCTTTACCTGCAATCCTATCTGCTTAGTCTAGGATGCTAGATTTCCATCAGTGGCCCTACATTCTTGTCCGTCTGCTGTGCTATACTATCGGGCCGTGATCACCTGGGCGGGGATCACGGGCATATACTTATATACTATATACATGACACATGTGATGACTAAAGTCGGGTCGGCTCGAAGGAGTACCCGCAAGTGGATCTTTGTGGCGGAGCGACAGGGCAGGTTGAGACCGCCTAGGTAAGAGGTGGGCCTGGCCCTGGTCGGCGTTCGCGGATACTTAACACGCTTAACGAGATCTTGGTATTTGATCTGAGTCTGGCCATTTGGTCTATACGCACTAACCATCTACGTGGGAGTAGTTATGGGTATCCCGGCGTCGTGGTATCAGCCGAAGCTCTTTTGACGTCAGCGACTGAGTGGCGCGCGCCGTGTTGGACCGCTTTGACGTAACCGCCGTGATCGTGTGGGTTGCTAGGTCTGCTCGCGGCCGCGTTCGCAACGTGCAGGTGTGCATAGGGCGATGGGCCCAGACCCCTGCGCGCATAGGTTTAGATCGGCGTGCTGGCCTCTCTGTTGAGCCTAGGTGGGGCTGCGACGTGTTGATCTTACGAGGCCGGGCATGACCCAGAAAAGTGTGTCCGGCCAATTGGGATCGAGCGTGTTGGGTTATGTGGTGCACCCCTGCAGGGAAGTTTATCTATTCGAATAGCCGTGTCCCTCGGTAAAAGGACGACCCGGAGTTGTACCTTGACCTTATGACAACTAGAACTGGATACTGAATAAAATACACCCTTCCAAGTGCCAGATACAACCCGGTGATCGCTCTCTAACAGGGCGACGAGGAGGGGATTACCGGGTAGGATTATGCTATGCGATGCTACTTGGAGGACTTCAATCTACTCGCTTCTACATGCTGCAAGATGGAGATGTCCAGAAGCGTAGTCTTCGACAGGACTAGCTATCCCCCTCTTATTCCGGCATTCTGCAGTTCAGTCCACTGATATGCCTCTTTACACATATACCCATGCATATGTAGTGTAGCTCCTTGCTTGCGAGTACTTTGGATGAGTACTCACGGTTGCTTTTCTCCCTCTTTTCCCCTTTCTATACCGGATTGTCGCAATCAGATGTCGGAGTCCAGGAGCCAGACGCCACCGTCGACGACGACTCCCACGGCACTGGAGGTGCCTACTACTACGTGCAGGCCGCTGACGACGACCAGGAGTAGTTAGGAGGTCCCAGGCAGGAGGCCTTGCCTTTTCGATCGTTGCTACCTTTGTGCTAGCCTTCTTAAGGCAAACTTGTTTAACTTATGTCTGTACTCAAATATTGTTGCTTCCGCTGACTCGTCTATGATCGAGCACTTGTATTCGAGCCCTCGAGGCCCCTGGCTTGTATTATAATGCTTGTATGACTTATTTATGTTTTAGAGTTGTGTTGTGATATCTTCCCGTGAGTCCCTGATCGTGATCGTACACATTTGCGTGCATGATTAGTGTACGGTCAAATCGGGGGCGTCACAAGTTGGTATCAGAGCCGACTGCCTGTAGGAACCCCCTTCCACACTCCTTGGCCGAAGTCGAGTCTAGACATTACAATAACTTTTACTAACATGGCTGTGTGTCTTACGGGCCCACGTCGCCATTGGGTGGTACTAGGATCTTTTACTCCTCGACCTTTACTCTGGGACTCTGAACTCTCTTCTACTCGGGTTAAACGACTTTACTAACTCTAACACTAGGATCCCGTGACTGCGTTCACCCCAAAGATGGATAAGCCATAGTTGTTTCTTAGAATAGTATTTTGAACAATGCACACACTGTCATTTGACTCCTTTGAAACGTCTTTGCTTTCAGATGGAACCCACGAGGCAGGTCGTTCGCCACACGATGGCCATTGGTGCCTCGGGATCACCTGCGGTGCTAGCTGAGATGATGACCTATCTGGGTTATCGCTGGCACCCTGAGTTCACCGTCTACGAGGAGTACCAGGACTTTAACCAGGAGCAGTACCGTGCCATCGTCCACCTCTACTCTCGGGAGTATGACTCCACTACTGTGCTGCACATCGCACATGGTGTTGGTGTGACCATCGATATGGCTGTCCACGATGCAGCCTATGCTGCTCTGACACGTCTTCGTGGAGAGTATCATGAGTTGGACACCTCCCCTTTCAGGCACATTGCTATCGCCTCTGATGTTGGTACGGAGGGATACTATACTGCTGCCTACTCCACTGTCACCCGGGAGCCCTTCTACCATCAGCACCTGGTTCTGCATGCTGATGGGCTGGATCGAGCTAACCGAGCTCTTCGCCACGAGATGTACACCACCCGTCAGCACCTTTACCGTGCTCTGACGCTGCTGCACCCCTTTGTCCGGTCTGGACAGGTACCGCGTTCTGCGATCTACCCAGCCAGGACCGTGATGCCCCACGGTGTCGGTTGGCCAGAGGTGGGAGGCTACTCTCCCGCACTTGGTCCTCTTCTGCCACCTGAGCGTCGGGCTCTACACCTGAGTATCCGCGGCCCCCAGTCTGCTGACGTGGAGGGCTATCCGTTGCCTCACTACCAGCTGTCGGGCTACGATTACCTCCACAGTACCTCTTGGGACTGATGTAGGCTTGTTTGTAGTGTTAAAGGCATTCGCCGCGAGCCTGTGTGCCGCCTATGATGTTTTAGTCTATGTACTGAACTCTGTGTACTGAACTCTATGCATGACCCCTTTTGTAAGCTATGCGGACTACTATGTAGTAGCTATCGTGCTCCTTTCATTATGCATGTTTCATCATGAATGATTCTTGTCATTGCCAATTTTCTCAATGCTGAACTACCCCTGTTATATATTAGCAGGATGGTTAGACCAGGTGGTCGTGGTCGTGGTGGCGATGCCCCACCACCACCTGAGTACATGGCTGGTATGATCCAACAGTTTGAACTGAACCGCCAATTCATGGAAAATATGATGGCTCAGTTTCCTTGCCCCAATATGAACCAACAGCCAGCTCAAGTGACTCTTCAAGATTTCATACGCCTCAACCCAACCATCTACCGCAGCTCAACTCAGCCTCTGGATGCTGATGACTGGCTCCGTGACATCACCTATGAGATGGAGTCTGCTGATGTAGCCCCTGCCAGCTATGTCACCTTTGCTTCCTTCTTCTTGAAGGGACCCGCAGCTCAATGGTGGGACAGCCACAGGCGTACTCTGCCAGCTGGAACAATCATCACATGGCCAGACTTCCAAGCAGCTTTCCGTGCCCGCTTCATTCCTCAGGGAGTCATGGACCGGAAGAAGCGTGAGTTCCGCAACCTCACCCAAGGCAACAAAACTGTCGAAACTTATCAGCGGGAGTTTCTGGACTTGTCCCGCTATACTGAAGAAGACATTGCAACTGATGCACGCAGACAGGAGAAGTTCCGTGATGGACTACAAGCTGACATCAAGCTCGCACTTCTAGTGCATGACTCCGCCGATTTCGCCACCTTGGTGAATAAGGCCATCAATGTTGAGACTGGTCTGCAGGAATACCAGAGCTCTCAGAGGCGCAACCGTGACACGGGCTCATCTTCGGGCTCGCCCTCACAGAAGCGTAAGATATGGATCCCGAACAGCATGTATCGTCCAAATGCACCTGCTCCCAGGAAATCTTATGCTGCGCCGCGTCTGCCTCCTCCACCATCCAAGCAGTCAAAGCTACCAGCTCCCCCACCTGGGGCTCCTGTTCCCACTCCCGATAATGGTCTGTGCTTCAACTGTGGTCAACCGGGTCACTTTGCCAGGAACTGCTATCAGAATCAGAATCAACTGGCCCTTCCAGCAGCTGGCCGTGGTAACAACCAGCCCCGCAACAACAATGCTAAGTCTCAAGGTCGTGCTCATGCCAACCACGTTGATCTCAGCGAAGCTCAAGACCAGCCTGCTACTGTGATGGGTACACTCCTCGTAAATTCAGTACCAGCATCCGTTTTATTTGATACAGGAGCATCCCACTCATTCATTTCAGCAGAATTTGCATTCCTGCATGGCATTAATCACGAAGAGATAAACAATCCGCTAGTGGTACACACCCCAGCGGGCCAATGTCAAACCTCTATGGTCAGTCGCGATGTTACTGTTGAAATTGAAGGACTGGAATTTCTTGTCTCTCCCATCGTACTGAAGTCCTGTAGCATTGATCTCATTCTGGGAATGAATTGGTTAACAGCGCATACTGCTTCAATCGTTTGCACCACTAAGACCATCCATCTGCTACACCCTTCGGATGAGATAGTTACTTACCAAGCCCATCTGGTGCAAAATGCCGAGGCAAGGCTCTATGCATTGAATGCATTGAACGCTGCACCACTCGAGGGCATTGAAAACATTCCCGTCGTGCGTGAATTCCTCGACGTCTTTCCTGAAGAACTTCCGGGGATTCCCCCTGCTAGAGCTGTCGAATTCATCATCGACTTGAAACCAGGCACCACTCCTATAGCCAAGCGACCCTACAAAATGCCGCCGCATGAACTCCTTGAGCTTAAGGAGGAAATCGACAAGTCTCTTCGCAAAGGGTTCATTCGCCCAAGTTGCTCTCCTTGGGGAGCACCTTCTCTCTTTGTCAAGAAGAAGGATGGGACAAACCGGTTAGTTCAGGACTACCGTCCTATAAACCAAGCTACCATTCAGAATAAATACCCTCTTCCTCGGATCAATGATCTGTATGATCAACTGGCGGGTTCGTCAGTGTTCTCTAAGCTCGACTTGAGGTTGGGCTACCACCAGATCCGTGTTCGCGAAGAGGATATCCCAAAGACCGCCTTCGTGACTCGCTATGGTTCATACGAGTACACCGTCATGTCTTTCGGTTTAACCAATGCTCCAGCCACCTTCTCTCGTCTGATGAACTACATATTCATGGATTACCTCGACAAGTTCGTCATGGTTTATCTGGATGATATCCTGATATTTTCCAAGAACGAAGAAGAACATGCTGAACATCTTCGTCTTGTGCTGGAAAAGCTACGAGAACATCAACTATATGCCAAGTTCTCTAAATGTGAATTCTGGCTACCCGAAGTAACCTATCTTGGGCATGTCATCTCTAAGGATGGTATTGCCGTCAACCCCGAGCGAGTTCAGGCTATTCTTGATTGGACTCCTCCCAAGAACGTTAAGCAAGTTAGAAGTTTTCTCGGTCTCGCCAGCTATTGCCGTCGATTCGTCGAGAACTTCTCTAAGATCGCCAGGCCTCTGACTAACCTGTTGCATAAGGGTGTCAAGTTCCAATGGACAGACAAATGTCAGGAAAGTTTCCAGGCACTCAAAGACAAGTTGACTTCTGCCCCAGTTCTAGCTCCACCTGATACTAAGAAGGACTTCGTCATTTACTGCGACGCTTCCCGTCAAGGGTTAGGCTGTGTCCTAATGCAAGACCGCAAAGTGATTGCTTATGCCTCTCGACAATTGCGCCCTCACGAAGAGAACTACCCAGTTCACGACCTCGAACTTGCTGCTGTCATTCATGCGCTGAAGCAGTGGCGACATTACCTTCTCGGTAATCGTTGCGAGATCTTCACCGACCACCAAAGTCTGAAGTATCTGTTTACTCAACCAGATCTGAACCTCCGTCAGCAGAGATGGATGGAGCTTGTTGCAGACTTTGACTTGGGTATTTCCTATACGCCAGGCAAGGCTAATGTAATGGCTGATGCCTTGAGCCGCAAGTCTTACTGCAACCACCTCCAGGTTCATAAAGTTCAGCCCTCGCTTGTTGAAGAATTCAGGAAGCTGAACCTCCATATTGTTCCTCCGGGTGCACTCGCTCCCCCTCCTAAACAATTTGGCAAGGTGAACCTCCACGTTGTTACCCAGGGTTCCCTCAATACCCTAGTTGCTAAACCAGATCTCGAGGACAGCATCAAAAGGCTACAGAAGTATGACTCTGAAGCCTACAAGATTAAGCGCTACCTCGCAGGAGGAAAGCCCTCATCCTTCACCATTTCTGAAGATGGCACCCTATACTTCAAGGGCCGCCTAGTGGTGCCATGTGCAGAGAAAAACCTGGATATGACACAGGAAGTTATGAAAGAAGCTCATGATACGCCTCTAAGTATCCATCCGGGTAGTACAAAGATGTACCAAGACATCCGTCAAAGATTCTGGTGGACTAATATGAAGCAAGACATTGCTCGTTATGTTGCTGAGTGTGACGTTTGCCGTCGTATCAAAGCAGAACATCAAAGGCCTGCTGGAACTCTGCAACCTATCTCTATTCCTGAATGGAAATGGGACCATGTTGAGATGGACTTCGTCACTGGATTTCCCAAATCGCAGAAAGGTAATGATGCTATTCTTGTCGTCATTGACCGGCTTTCCAAAGTTGCACATTTCCTGGCAGTCAAAGAAACGATCACTGCTAGCCAGTTGGCAACGCTCTATATGTCCAGGATTGTTTCACTCCACGGTATTCCATTGGTTATCAGCTCAGACCGTGGCAGCTTATTAACTTCAAGATTTTGGGCAAGTTTCCAAGAAGCAATGGGAACTCATCTGTCATTCAGTACTGCGTTTCATCCTCAATCGCAAGGACAAGTTGAACGCGTCAATCAAGTTCTCGAAGACATGCTTCGAGCTTGCGTTATTTCCTTCGGCAAGAAATGGGAGGAATCTCTCCCGTATGCTGAGTTCTCTTATAATAATAGCTATCAAGCTAGTCTGAAGATGGCCCCCTTCGAAGTGTTATATGGACGAAAGTGCCGAACCCCCCTGAACTGGTCAGAAACTGGGGAACGTCCACTCATCGGACCGGATATTATCCAAGATGCCGAAGAACAAGTCCGCATTATTCGCGAGAATCTCAAGACTGCTCAGTCACGTCAGAAGAGTCAGTATGACCGTCATCATAAAGACATGGTCTATCAACCTGGCGAAAAGGCTTATCTTCGAGTCACACCTATGAAGGGTGCTCACCGCTTCGAGATCAAGGGCAAACTAGCTCCTCGCTATATTGGCCCATTCACTATTCTCGAAAGGCGTGGAAAAGTGGCATACCAACTGGAACTACCGCCGAACCTTTCTCAGGTTCACGATGTGTTCCATGTGTCACAGCTCCGCCGATGCTTCAAGGATCCAATCCGAGCTGTGGATCATGAAGTGCTCGAATTGCAGCAAGACCTCTCCTATAAGGAGCATCCGGTCCGCATTCTCGACCAAGCTGAACGCCGCACACGTCAGAAGGCGATCAAGTTTCTCAAAGTCCAGTGGTCGCACCATTCTGAAGATGAGGCCACTTGGGAACGAGAGGATCGTCTGCGCGAAGAATACCCCGCACTGTTTCCTTCTACCTCCTAAATCTCGGGACGAGATTTCTTGTAGTGGAGGAGATTTGTAACACCCTGAGAATCATGCTACAGTAACCCCCTGTGATTAAGCTAATCATGTTGCTAAACAGGGCTTGATCACATTTGAATCACCTTCCTTTCAAACTCCTAGCTCAAACTTCAAATATAATTAAAGTGAAAAATAAAAGTTTTCAAAAATTCAAACAAAAATGTTCAGTGGGTGCTAAATAATACACTGGTAATTATGGTGGAGAAAACACATTTTTATAAAATGTCTAAATACTTTTAAATGAAATAAAACAGAAAAGGGAATAAGCAAATAAAGAGAAAACAGAAAACAGAACCCAGGCAGAGAAAAAGAAAAAAAGGGGAAAAAGGCCCGCTTCCCCCCCACTGCCCCCCCGGCCCAAACTGGGCCGCAGCCGCGCCCCCGGCCCAGCCCACCTCCTCCCTCGCCCCTTCCCTGTTCCCCCGACCGGGTCGGAACAGGGGCGCGCTGCCGCCCGACCCCCTCGCCGGCACCGACGCCGGAGGGGATAAGGTCGCCAGCTCCCCCGCCTCCTCGGGCCTCCCTCCCACTCACCCCGCTCTCCCTCTCGGCCCCCGCGCCTCCCTCTTCCCTCCCCCGGATCCGCGCCGCTCTCCTCTGCCCCACGCCCGACGCGCTCGCCGCCGTTCCCGTCGTTCACGCGGCCACCGTGCCCCACTCGCCACCTCGCCGTGTCGTACGACGTCGCCGCCCTCGACTACACCCCCTCCGCCTCTCCTTCGAGGCTCGGAGCCACTGCAACCGCCTCCCCGAGCTCGCCTTCAACCTCGGACGCCGGCGACCCCCTTTCTTCCCCGGCGACGACCTGCTGCTCCTAAGCACCCACGGGCCTTTCTTGCGCCGCGCGGTGAGCTCCTCTACCTCCTCCCCCTCTCCGCTAGCTCGCTCGCGCTCCGTAGTTGCTTCCCCGCGCGCGCCCGAACGCCACGCCGCGGAGCTCGCCGCCGGCGTGTCTCCGGTGACCAAATGGTCACGGGCTCAAGCCCACAGCGCTCCCCACCGCACGTAGAAGCTCCCCAGCCCCTCCGCTTTTCCGATAGCCCGCCGTAGCCATGTCCCCGTCGAGCACCCGTGCGCGCCGCCGCCTCCGCCGCTCGCCGGCGCCGATTCCGGCCGAGTCCGGCGAAACCCCGGCCACCCCTGGATGCGGCGCTGCGAGCTCTTTCGAATGGGCCTAGCCCCGTTCCTCCCCGAGCCCCGTAGCGCGAATCCGGCCAACTCCGGCGAGGGACCGCCGCGGTTTTGGTCGCCGGAGTTGCGCCGGCGCCGGCCGCCGACGTGGCACACCTGGGGCCACCCCTGGGTCACTGCCAGTGGCCCCCACGGGCCCAGTTGACTGGGTTGACCCAGTCAACTGCTGACTGGGCAGGCCCAGTCACTGACATGCGGGCCCCGCCGCAAAAATTAAAAAAAAAAGAAAAGAAAAGAAAATGTTTTTATAAATAAAAATAATTAGTTTAATTAATCTCTCACTGACAGGTGGGCCCAGTAGCTAATTAACTAAAGATTAATTAGTTTAATCCTCTGTTAACCCACTGTCTATGACAGGTGGGTCCCCCTTGTCAGTTTGACCAGTCAACCCGAACTGTTGACCGCTGACGTCACTCCTACGTCATGCTGACGTCATATCCCTTTTTCTGTTAATTAGATAATTCCAGAAATTCAAATAAACTTTGAAAATTCATATCTTTTAAACCGTAACTCGGATGAAAATGTTTTCTATATGAAAGTTGCTCAGAACGACGAGACGAATCCGACTACGCAGTCCGTTCATCCACCGCACCTCCCTAACCTATCGAACTAGCAACTTTCCCCCTCCGATCCGTCTGTCCGAAAACGTGAAACATCGGGAATACCTCCCGGATGTTCCCCCCCTTCACCGGTACCACCTACTGTCGCGTTAGGACACCCCAGCACCGCTCATTGACATGTCACGCATCGTCATGCTTATGTTTGCATTGTATTTACTGTTTCTTCCCCCTCTTCTCTCCGGTAGACTACGAGACCGACACTGCTGCTACCCAGTTCGACTACGGAGTCGACGACCCCTCCTACTTGCCAGAGCAACCAGGCAAGCCCCCCCTTTGATCACCAGATATCGCCTACTCTAATCTCTACTGCTTGCATTAGAGTAGTGTAGCATGTTACTGCTTTTCGATATCCTATTCTGATGCATAGCCTATCCTTGCTACTATTGTTACTACCTTTACCTGCAATCCTATCTGCTTAGTCTAGGATGCTAGATTTCCATCAGTGGCCCTACATTCTTGTCCGTCTGCTGTGCTATACTATCGGGCCGTGATCACCTGGGCGGTGATCACGGGCATATACTTATATACTATATACATGACACATGTGATGACTAAAGTCGGGTCGGCTCGAAGGAGTACCCGCAAGTGGATCTTTGTGGCGGAGCGACAGGGCAGGTTGAGACCGCCTAGGTAAGAGGTGGGCCTGGCCCTGGTCGGCGTTCGCAGATACTTAACACGCTTAACGAGATCTTGGTATTTGATCTGAGTCTGGCCATTTGGTCTATACGCACTAACCATCTACGTGGGAGTAGTTATGGGTATCCCGGCGTCGTGGTATCAGCCGAAGCTCTTTTGACGTCAGCGACTGAGTGGCGCGCGCCGTGTTGGACCGCTTTGACGTAACCGCCGTGATCGTGTGGGTTGCTAGGTCTGCTCGCGGCCGCGTTCGCAACGTGCAGGTGTGCATAGGGCGATGGGCCCAGACCCCTGCGCGCATAGGTTTAGACCGGCGTGCTGGCCTCTCTGTTGAGCCTAGGTGGGGCTGCGACGTGTTGATCTTACGAGGCCGGGCATGACCCAGAAAAGTGTGTCCGGCCAATTGGGATCGAGCGTGTTGGGTTATGTGGTGCACCCCTGCAGGGAAGTTTATCTATTCGAATAGCCGTGTCCCTCGGTAAAAGGACGACCCGGAGTTGTACCTTGACCTTATGACAACTAGAACTGGATACTGAATAAAATACACCCTTCCAAGTGCCAGATACATCCCGGTGATCGCTCTCTAACAGGGCGACGAGGAGGGGATTGCCGGGTAGGATTATGCTATGCGATGCTACTTGGAGGACTTCAATCTACTCTCTTCTTTATGCTGCAAGATGGAGATGTCCAGAAGCGTAGTCTTCGACAGGACTAGCTATCCCCCTCTTATTCCGGCATTCTGCAGTTCAGTCCACTGATATGCCTCTTTACACATATACCCATGCATATGTAGTGTAGCTCCTTGCTTGCGAGTACTTTGGATGAGTACTCACGGTTGCTTTTCTCCCTCTTTTCCCCTTTCTATACCGGATTGTCGCAATCAGATGTCGGAGTCCAGGAGCCAGACGCCACCGTCGACGACGACTCCCACGGCACTGGAGGTGCCTACTACTACGTGCAGGCCGCTGACGACGACCAGGAGTAGTTAGGAGGTCCCAGGCAGGAGGCCTTGCCTTTTCGATCGTTGCTACCTTTGTGCTAGCCTTCTTAAGGCAAACTTGTTTAACTTATGTCTGTACTCAGATATTGTTGCTTCCGCTGACTCGTCTATGATCGAGCACTTGTATTCGAGCCCTCGAGGCCCCTGGCTTGTATTATAATGCTTGTATGACTTATTTATGTTTTAGAGTTGTGTTGTGATATCTTCCCGTGAGTCCCTGATCGTGATCGTACACATTTGCGTGCATGATTAGTGTACGGTCAAATCGGGGGCGTCACAAGAGCGATCTCATGGTCGCTGCCTCTTGGTGGGCCAGCCCAATACAGAAGGCGCGTGAGCACCCGCTGGTCAATTGGCGCTTAAGGCGCACTTTAGGAGCCCAGGCAAGACACGAATGCTTTGAAGACAGTCTAGTGAACAGAATAGGCCGAGTAAATTCACTGAAGCCTCCCATCCCCACGACTAGTTTTTTTGTTACATTTGTCTTGGGAGGATGGCCTAAAGAAAAAGCTACGCTCGGAAGGAGCTATGTCTTGGCATGTGGCGGCGTCTATAAGACACAATTGAGGTATCACATGCAGATTGGTACCATGATTGCTAATTTTTACGTGTTAGTACCAGCATTTCTCCAGACTTTTGCAAAAAGGTTTAAACCGTGTATAAACACGTATTGACGGTGTATCTGACTGGCGGGGGCCACCTGTCAGGCGCCGACATGGCATATTTTTTACAGAAAACCCTCTTACTTTGCACATAATCACATAAACGCCCAATTATTTTGCAGGAAAAGGGCTCCGGTGAGAGATTTTTTTCGTTCGCAATATTATAACACCGAATCGGACTTTTTTGAAGTTTTCGTTACATTGGACAAAGAAATTAAATAAACGAAAAATAAGCCCCGACAGGATTCGAACCTGCGACGAGGGTTGCAGACAATGGGCGCGCTAGCCACCGCGACACAGCCTCTGCTGGTTCAGTGGTCAGGCGTTGCCTTATTTATACAGAGACGAATGCGAAGGGCCGGCTGGTTAGGCCCAGCTAGGCCTGCTACTTTTTTTGGCTCGCGTTCGGCTCGTTCGTTGCCAAGCTTTCTTTTCTTTTCATTTCTCTTATGTTTTACTTTTGTTTCACCACGCATTATGTACATTTTCAACAAATATTTTTTAAAAATTGAATATGCATTTAAAATATGTTCAGCGTATATTACAAAAATTTAATATATTAAATTAATGTTCACAATTTGTGAAGAAAAGTTCATCATGCATTAAAAATGATCACTATACACAGAAAAAGTGCCCGGCGTACATTAAAAAAATGTTCATGCTCATTTGAAAACATGTTCATCATATAATGGAGCCTATCTTAAAAACTGTTCAGTAAGTATGCTAAAAATCCAGAAGAAAAACTAGCCCAAGGAATTAAAAAATAAGGAGGAATAGAAATAAAAAACAAAGGAAGAAAAACCTAAAAATAAGCTAAACCAGAAACAAAAGTTTTTTTAGGAAAAACCAGCCATGCATTATGTACAATGTTCAAAATATTTTTTTTAAAAATTGAATATGCATTTAAAATATGTTCAACATATATTACAAAATTTTAATACATTAAATAAATGTTCAAAATTTGTGAAGAAAAGTTCATCGTGCATTAAAAATGATCACTATACGCAGAAAAAGTGCTCGGCGTACATTAAAAAAATGTTCATGCTAATTTGAAAGCATGTTCATCATATAATTGAGCCTATCTTAAAAAATGTTCAGTAAGTATGTTAAAAATCCAGAAGGAAAACCAACCCAATGAATTAAAAAATAAGGAGAAAAAGAAATAAAAAACAAAGGAAGAAAAACTTAAAATAAGCCAAAACCAGAAACAAAAGTAAAACATAAAAGAAATGAAATTAAAAGAAACCTGGGAAACGAACAAGCCAAACACGAAACAAAATAAAAATAGCAGGCCTAGCTGGGCTTAACCGCTGGCCCTTCGCATTTAAGTATGTATAAATAGGACAACGCCTGGGCACTAACACAGTAGCCGCTGTGTTGTGGTGGCTAGCGCGCCCAGCGTGTGCACCGCGCGTTGCAGGTTTGAATCTTGCTGGCGCGTCTTTTTGGTTTATTTAATTTCTTTGTCCAACGTAACAAAACCTTTCAAAAAAGTCCGATTCGGTGTTGTAATATTGCGAACGAAAAGAATCTCTCACCGGAGCCTTTTTCCCGCAAAATAATTGGGCGTTTATGTGATTACGTGCAAAGTAAGGGGGTTTTCTATAAAAGAAATGCCACATCGGCGCCTGACAGGTGGCCCCCGCCAGTCAGATACACCATCAATATGTGGTTTAGACCTTTTTGCAAAAGTCTGGAGCAATGCTGGTATTGACACGCAAAAATTAGCAATCATGATATCAATCTGCATGTAATGCCTCAATTGTGGTACTTCTGTGCAATTAACTCGAGTGAATTGGATGTGGGAGGTATATATGCAGGAGCGCTTGATGTCTGTGTCTGTGTCATCGGTGTATGTTAGCAATAATCTTGTCCAAGTGCAAATAGATTACAGTTTAAGCATAACAGCTAAGCACTCAAGAAGGCCAGACCATTAACCGTCAACTAAGTGCGTTGATGTGCAATTCGTCCAACGGCTTCAAAACGGCATCTGGGCTAGGGAAGAGACCGAAAGATTTCTAGACAGACTGATAAACAGAACGCACATGGTAAAGTCCCTGAAGCCTCCCACCCCCATGATAAGTTGTCAGTTTTACGTTTTGGAAGAGCACGAGCATGTGTGATCCCTCTTCCGTGAGGGAGAGCCTCTCCGTCCTTTTTATAAGCGAGGGAAGGCAAATCCACGAGCTCGCCGACCAAGTCTGTAAAGGAGAGTCTGCGTGAGCCGTCAAAGATAGGCAAGGAAAAGGTATGCCGCTCCGGTGGACATGGGCTGGGAGGAGAATCTTAACGCCTCCACTTCGATTAGTAGTTTAGGTTAGGATTTTTTATCCTCACAAGTGCAGAGCTGCGGCGGATGCGGCGCTTTTTCTTTGAGTTTTTCTTCCGGACATCGATCCTCCTTGTTTCATGAATTTAGACATAGTGCACGGAGCTCCAATGTAGATTCCCGCCATCTCCTGGAGACGATGAGGTTAGGGTTTCTCATCATGTGGGGACATTTGTTCCAGGTGCTTCGGATCTATTCAAGGTTTCAACGGTGATGGCTGCGGCTCTAGGGCGCTGGACCTTAGGTTCACGTGTCAAAGATGTCAAATCTCTAAGCACGATGATGCGAAGACTACATGGTTGGTACATGAAAACCTGCAGAGAGTCTGATGGGATGAGTACTTTAACGCTGAGAGTTAAACCGGAGTATGACCTCGTTGGAATTGAACTGCTGAATGTTCCATTTGAGGATTTCTTCCAGTTTTACAATCTAATGTCCCTCGATAAAACAACGATCATTTGCTACTGTCTGTAAGTAGTACTACTTCTGTCATTAAGTCTCTCTATATAGGTCAGCTCTTTCATTGCATGTATTTATACTTATCCTCTATATTATGCAGATTGAAGATCGCCGAACTGAAGAAAAGACAAATCGGTGATATTGGGTTCATTAACACAAATCTCATAGATGATTATCAGGTTAAATTTCATGCCAAAGAAGCCGAGGCCAACTTGCTACAATCGTTGGTAATAAATCAAAACAAAGATATAATACTCTTTCCTTACAACTTCAAGTGAGTGTTACTGTCTTCTGCATATTCGGTTTCCCTTTATTACTCCAGGTTATGGTAATGTAATTGATGACTTATGCATGCATGCGCAGCTTCCACTATATTCTCCTAGAGATTAAGCTTGAGCCGGGAGTAGTAACCGTCTCAGACTTGAGACGAAAAGATCCCCAGGACTATGCGAACATGACTCAAATGCTCCAGAAGTAAGTTAAATCGATCATTATCCACCATATTAGCATCTTTGTTCATCTCCTGATATCAAGTAATTGTTTTCTTTGTCTGTCAGGGTTTGGAGAAAATTCACCTCAAAAGCCCCGGGACTGCCGAACCAGCTGCAATTTAGACACCCAAAAGTAAGTACTATAGTAGCATGTTCCGCGCATCTCCTAGTGATTCAAGCGCTAGTTTGATCAATACCATTTAGCATGCTTGCTTATCAGTTTGATTGACCTCTATTTCTTGTAAAGTGGTTGTGGCAGCAACCCGGGAATAATTACTGTGGATACTACATTTGCGAGTCCATCCGCTACCATACCTGTGAGCGGGGCTACACTGAAGAACAATATGAAGTGCGTAAGCAATAATATTCACAATTTTATTTTATTACCATCATTTGTGTTGAGTTTCATTTATTCATATATATATGTATTGACCCCCTTCTTCAAATTAGATTTTTCGGAAGCGGGATGAACTCCTAGCACCAGATCGTATGCGAGGAATTCAAGAGGAATTGGCGGCATTCTTCCTTGACCACGTGATCGCTGAAAACGGAGAATACTATGTGGACCCTGTGTTCCTACAATATAATTAGAAGATTGTATTCTAAGAGATAATTATTGTATATATGTAGCCGGTAGTGTCGGATAGATATACGAGAACTTGTTGTTCGACCAATATCTCGGAGAAGGAGAGGTGGTCGATATCACTTCTCTCTGTATGCATATATATATGTTCATGACGATCTTCTGTTTCCTTCATTTGATTACTAGCTAGCGTGTCTACTCCTCTCATACGTATATAGTACGTAGCGTCGACAAAGCACGAAGATAAAGAGGACACTTCTCTCTATTAATTAGCTAGCTAACACAATATATGAAACACCTAAATTAACCCCCCAAAACCCCTAAACCACCCCTTTTCAAAAAAAACAAAAACCTCAGCTCCTGCCAGGTGCTGACGCGTGGATGCCTATTGGTCCCGGTTGGTGACACCAACCGGGACCAAAGGCCCTCCTGCCTGGGCTCCCCGCACCGGCCACGTGGACGGCCTTTAGTCCCGGTTCGTGTAAGAACCGGGACTAAAGGGCTAGGGCATTAGTAACGACCCTTTAGTCCCGGTTCCAGAACCGGGACTAAAGGCCCTTATGAACCGGGGTAAAAGCCCCTTTTCCTACTAGTGCTTGGCCATCTAATGCCAGGAAGGCGCACCTGCAATGTTGCCCGGGGGTGCATCGACGGAGAGGAAAAAGGGAGGAGCAGTGGAACGGATCTGGGCAGTGAGGTGGAGAGGAGAGGAGGAACATACCTGACCAGGATGGGCGGCACAATCGTAGAGAAGGCCATTAGTCTGGTCGATGGCAAGCTAGGGAGGTTCATGCAAGGGGGTCTTGGGATGAATGGATGGGCGAGTGATTAGCAGGAGGGATTATGCGGCAGATGCGCGGTGGTTAGTAATTAGGCGCTGTGCTTTTTTTTCTTTTTGAAAACGACCTAAGAGATAAGAAGTATTGGCCGTGGGATTCAGCTAGAATAGACGGTGGTCAATCGGTTTGACGCGGTGCTTCTGATCAGACTATAGATGAGAAGTGTTTCCCATCTTGTTAGGGCTAATCTTGGTGGAGATGGTGACCTCCGCTGGTCTTTGAGGGAGACGCAACGGCCCTCGTCAGCCTCATCGTATAGGCACACGGGCGATGGTCTCGTGCGGCGTCGTGGGAGCTCGCTAAGGGTGCCGTCCCTTGCCCAAGAAGATTCACGGCGCTAGCACAAGCTTTTGGCTTTGGGACACATCGGTAGTTCCTTGCAAGGTTTTTAATTTCGGAAACCAAATTATTTCGGAGCTAACTGAAATATGCGAAATTTCAGAAATTTTGCATATTTCAGAAATTATTTTGGATTTTGCGATTTCAAGTTTCACTTAATTTTACTGAATTTTAACAAATTTTAAATTTAGTTTGAAATCAGTTTGAATCTGCATCGAAATTTCAGGGTTAAAAATATTTCGCACCCCACTGAAATATGTGAAATTTCGGAAATTTTACTGAAATGTCGTTGAAATTTTTAACCCTAGTTCCTTGTCGGCATCTACAACTGGGGTGGAAAAACTAGATTCTGGACTTGAGTGGTTGGATCCGGTAACAGCGGCGCTTGACCATCGCTTCCTTCATGAAGGTGTTGTTGCTGAAGAACCTCAACGTTCTTGTGATGTCATGAGATGATTGGAACGATATGATCGTTGTTGTAGTTTGTCATTCACGGATCTGATTGTTTTGATATTTTTCCTCGTCTACGCATAGCTTTGACCTTATATGGCTTTGTTATTTACCAGCGTATTTTGTTGTGTGCATGCGTTGGTGTTGACTATGTGCATTCTAGTTATATAGAGGTCGGATGTGTGTTCCTGATATTTGTATCCTCTTTATGCTTCATTTGAGCCAATAATTCTATAAGTTTTCAAAAAATCTGAAAACTTACCAGATTCCACTATCAAGAGATATTGAAAAGAAACAAACAACAAACGTCCCGGTTCAAAACACAAAGAAACAAGACGTAAAAAGATTCTCGCGAACAAAGTCTACAAATTGTTAAAATTGAAATTTTAAAGAGGACGCCAAGTGTTGCAAAGCTGATCCTACCGAGCTTGTTACCCAAGAAGTCAAGAGCATTGTGTGAGGCTGCAACTCACGAGCACACATTTTCTACTCCTTATTCAGCCGCTGGACAGAATACGTGAACCGCGATGCTTCAGGCCCTTTTCTGATCAGGCGATCAGCCGTCCATTCCACTGCTTCATAGTGCGACGCAGCCCACGAATCCAGGACATCATCTGGCCTAGGGAAGACATTCAGTGCTTCACTGAAGACCGATGAATAGAACAGGTCGTGTAAATTCCCTGAAGCCTTCCAATCCCACGACCATTTTTCAGCTACGTCTGGGAGGAGTACATGTCATTTAGCGGCATCCCTAACGTTCACGGTTGAATTTGGTGGATGGGGGAGGGGCCAAAGAGCGTGAGTTATCGATCTTCAGGGAGAGCCTCTCTATCCTTCTTATACATGAGGACATAGGCTCCATCCGAGTACCATGTGCCTTCACTATGCTCTTGAGCGAAGAATCATGCCATGCTTCCTGAAGGGTCATTTAAAAGAAGATCGATTTATGGCTCCATCCGATTTACTGCTGGTCTACTTACACTAGTAGAAAATATGCCTTTAGTCCCGGTTCGCAAAGGCCATTAATCCCGGCTGTGCAACCGGGACTAAATATGCGCGACTAAAGGCTCCCCCTTTAGTCGCGCCTCTTACGAACCGCGACTAAAGGCCCGTCCACGTGGGCGCCAGGAGTCCGTCGGGGCGGAGGACCTTTAGTCCCGGTTCTCGTGGCTAACCGGGACTAAAGGCCTCCTCCGCAGGTTTAGGGTTTTAGCCCCCCTAAACCTGGTTTCTTTTTAATTTGTAGTGTTTTATTTCTTTTATATTTTATTTTGTGTTTTATTTTAATTTTGATGAAGTTTCAGTACACATATTCTACGCTACTATATACATGCATATGAAATTTCAAACAAGAAGAATTCAAGAGGAATATATAATATATATTCAATCTCGGGTGACCATATACAACTTCGAACAAGTTTCCATACACAATTAGGATGGATGACCATATACAACTTCGAACAAGTTTCAATCTCGGGTATGCATATAAATTTCTTCGTCCTCGGTATAGTGTTCTCCTTTAGGATTGATGACTTCCCTCATGAAAAATCCTGCTAATTCATCTTGAATTGGTCGGAAGCGAGCTTCTGGACTAAGCCTCCTCCGCAAGTTATCCGATGCCTTCCGCACGCTATCCGATGCCTTCCGCTCAGAGGTGTGTCTCCGGATGTTCTCACAAACATAGTATCCACATAGATTGGTCCCCGGTGGCTGCTTATCCACATTAACTAACCTTCTAAAATCTAGCTCATGTTTGAATTCACCGACAATTTCTTCTGAGAACCGTCTCCAAACCCTACAGGGCAAAGAAAATTAAATGAACAAGGGAGTTATTAGTTACTTGATATTAGGAAATGAACGAAAGAGACCGATCGATATAGAGCTCAAATGATTGAAAATAATTACTTTTGCAGCATTTTTCTCATGTCGGCCCAATGCTTTGGATCCGAATCCATAGAGTCCATGATTAGAACTCTGGAGGTGTGAAGTTCAATATTTAGCAGAATCTAGTGGAACCTGCGGACACGTTACATGCACAGTCATGCATAACTCATCGATTAGACATACCATGCATGGAGTAAACAAAAGAGAATGGGCACAAGAGAGAAACACTCACCCAAAATGGTAAGGAAATAGAATATGACTTTTGAGTTGATGCTTTATAAGAAACTTGTACAAGTCTTTCTCCACGTCTTCGGGGTGATTTTGTAACACATGTCCATTAACGATATGTGGGTCAATGAACATATAGTTAGGACAATATAGTTAGGAC
>NC_057802.1:21361740-21365099 GCF_018294505.1 Triticum aestivum
TATATATATATATATAGTGCAGGCAATGAAGAACGAGATGAGGTAGAAATAAATCACTTACAGAACGTAGCAACTCAGCATAGATTTGTCGAGCTCGCGCAGATTGAACAGCTGGAACAATTCACTCATATGAACTTGTACAGAGTACCGTTTGGTGTGATGCTCCTCTGTAACATCCGCATAAACATATTCTTTGTCGGCCCATGTTATGAATTGCTTGTACCAACGTAGCAGATTTCGCATTTGTGGTGGTAGACTCTTTTCCCGCGCAGGCTCGACGAGATGCCCATTCCGCACATATTGTAATGCTATCTCACATACTGGCGCATCCTCAAGGCCTAAGAAGGCACGAAGAGTCAAACCCATCTCGGACGCTTGTTTCATGGCACTCGCTACAGTCAATCCAAGTGCTGCCGCAGCTGCTATGATCTCGGGGTCCTCTTCCGGACCGGCTTTCACTATGAGCGGGGGGATCGATTGTTTATTCTGCATCCCGAGCTGGTCAACTTGTTTCCCGCTTTTTTTACTTTCTTCTTTCTCCTCCTTCAATATTTTTGCTTGCCTACGAAGTTCATGTCCATAGTCGTCAGGCATATTCAGCTCGGCTTGGGACGGTGTCGTCAAAAAATCCTTAGCCCACTTCTTTTGCTTCTCAGTGAATACTTGCTTGGGCTCAGGCTCTTTTATCGCCTTCGTATCCGCCTTCCATTTCTCATAATGAGCAGACGCGGCCAATTTGGTTTCAGCTTCACTAAGTTCCCAAGGCCTTGGGAGGAGAGGCTTCAGTGATGGCTCCGGTACCCTTGTGGTCTTAGGTACATAAGGGTCCGGGTTAATAGTCCAGGAGCGGGTTCCCTTGCTGTCCGCCTGCTTCTGCTTCTTCGCTGGAGGTGGATTGGGGGGCGTTATAACCGCCGGAGGAGGATTGGGGGCGTCTTACCCGCCGAAGGAGGATTGGGGGGCGGCGGCTGCTTACCCGCCGGAGGTTGTGGATCGGGGGACGGCGTCGAATGGCGTGAAGGAGGTGTAGGTGAACCACCACGACCACCACCACCGCCACCACCACCACCACCATCGGAGGGGGGTGGACTTGTTAGCCTTGGCGCCTCGCCTGGAAACACTATGTACTTCTTTTTCCATAGAATGATCTGGCGCTTGACATCTCCAAGTCTTCTCTCCCCTTCGGGTGTAGCTTTGTCAATCTCCAGGTCCTCAAACTCTTGGACTATGTCTTCCACCGTGACACGAGCATAGCCATATGCAATGGGGTTGTTGTGGTGGAGTGCTCCAGGTGTACAGGGTAAAGCACTGCCGGTAGCTACCTTCGTGGAAACGTTCCCCACGGGATAATGCAGATCACATTCTTTCATCTCATTTACATCATCCACGGGGTAGTGAGGCTCCGGTGCACGAATCTCGATCGTCGGTGCATTAGCACCAGGCGGGGCATCCGTGGAAGCCACGCTGCTTCTCCGCTGCTGGCTTCCGCGATCCTCTTCATGATCTTCATGCGGCCCTGCAGCCGATTTTTCTTTTACTAGTTCATGCACGGTCTGCTTCAACTCATGGAGTTCCGATGCAAACTTCGCCAAAAGATCTGCATCCCGGTCCGTCTTTCTCTTACGGCTTCTGTAACAGTACGGGTCATTGTCCTGGGAAAACCCTACTTTCCATGGAATTCTGCCTTTGCCTCGTACACGTCCTCCGTGTTCATCATTCCCGAGGGCTGTTGTCAGTGCGTCTTTCTCTCTGTTGAACTTGATCAAGCCCTCTTGAGCTTGGGTCATTGCGTCAATAAGGGCTTGGGTGGGAGCAAACTTTTTCTTCCGGTGAACACACACCCTTGTCTCCGGGTCTAGCGATCCCCCATGCCCGTACCACCAGCTTTTGGCCCTTGGGTCCCATCCCTCTGTACCTAGAGGGATTCCTCGCACCCTCAGGTCCTCCTCCATCTTCTGCCACTTAGGCTCCGAAAGGCGGTATCCTCCTGGCCCCATAATATGATGGAACTTTTTCTTACTCGCATTATCCTTATTTTTTTCGATATTTCCTTGAAATGCTCCGATTTCTTTTGCCTCACAAATTCTGGCCAATCATCTTTCAGTTTCTCATGTTGTCCATTGAAATCCGGAGTCTTGCCCTTGTTGACATAGTCACGGGTTAAATTTTTCTTGAAGTTCCGGAATGCTTCGCCCATCTTATGAAGAGCGAACTCTTTAACTAGCCTCCTCCTCTCACGTCCACCCGGAACCTCGTTACCGAATTCATCGACTTTGTTGTATTCCGGAGGTAGAATGAAATGTTCCATAAGCTTTCTCCAGCAATCCTTTTTCGTTCTCTTGTCGACAAAACTGAAACCAAGACGTGCCTTCTTTGGCTCCTTCCATTCCTGGACGGTGATCGGGACGTTGTCTCTAACAACGACTCCGCATTGGTTGATAAACTTTGAGGTGTGCTGTAGGGGCTTGCCGGTTTCACTGACAAAATCAATGGCATATGTTTCTCCTGTTTTCATCGCCTTGGATTTGCCACGCTTTGTCGTACTCGATCCGGCCGAGGGCTAAAAAAAGAAAGAGAGTCGCGCGCGTTAATACATATGTATTCACATTTCAGTAAGTTTGTATCACGAGAGGCTCAATGTATATATATACCTCGCCGAAGGTGGTTGCTACTTGCAATTCGAGATCGTCGTTTGTTGACGGTTGACCTCCGTCGACAATGTCCGTTCCTTCACCTTCTTGATCATCGACAATGTCTGTTCCATCGTCAAGGTTCAGAAAAGAAGAGACTACATCCTCTTCTTGCTCATATTCTGAGCCCGGCACATAAGGAATCTCGTTGTTTATGATGCCCATTAAATAACGTTCAGCCTCCGGATCCCTAAGCGGCTCGGCTCTATCGTCCGCCATATGTCACTCCTGCATGTAGTAAAAATTAATTAAGTATAAAGGAATTAAAAAATAAGATTAAGGGGACATAGAGGAGGAGCAGCGACGGTTGAATGATTAAGAGCTATTAAAAAATAAAATTGATGTTTTTTGGTCAAATTTATACAATTATTCCCAAATAAATTTCCTTTTCTTTTTCCTTTTCTTTTTCCTCTCTGCTCTCTCTTTCCTTTTCTTTTTCCTTTTCAGTTTTTTATTGAGCACTAATTTGCATAGAAGTTTTTGTTTGAGCACTGCCAAGTATTTTGTTTTTCCTTTTCTTTTTCCTTTTCTTTTTCCTTTTCTTTTTCCTCCGCCGCCGCTCAAATTTAATGATTTATACAATTATTCCCAAATAATTTTCCTTTTCTTTTTCCTTTTCTTTTTCCTCTCTGCTCTCTCTTTCCTTTTCTTTTTCCTTTCCTTTTTCCT
>NC_057802.1:21366049-21408472 GCF_018294505.1 Triticum aestivum
ATATATCAAAAAATTCAAAAAAATAAAACTAATTCATTTTAAAATCTTAAAAATACAAATAATATATAAAAAATCCAGAAAAATAAAACTAATTCATTTTAAAAATTCAGACCGATTGTTTTGTTCTACATCCTCGATCCCTTGAAGGTTTGACAAAAGGTTTCATACATCATTCAGTTAATCGACCAAATACAAATCATCCGGATTCGCCATCGTACGTTTTAATTCACATGATCCATTCGACAAAGTTTGGTACAATAAATTATTACACATCAATTCTTCCCTTGTGTCCCTGCTTGCTTACGATTGTGCCGTATCCATGGAGCATCCTCATCATTTAACTTAATGCTTGGGTCAGTGTTCACTTTGAAGGGTGGAATTTCACCAAACATATTATAATCTTCTGGCATGTCTGTCTTGTCCTCCACTCCCACGATGTTTCTTTTCCCTGAAAGAACAATGTGGCGCTTTGGATCATCGCATGATGTACTGATCGTTTTCTTATCTTTCCGTTTTCTCGGTTTGCTACTCATGTCCTTCAAATAAAAAACCTGAGCGACATCTTTGGAAAGGACGAATGGTTCGTCAAGGTAACCAAGATTGTTGAAATCCACCATTGTCATTCCGTATTGCTCGTCCACCTTTACCCCACCTCCTGTTAGCTTGAACCATTTGCACCGGAACAAAGGGACCTTAAAGGAGGGTCCATAGTCAAGTTCCCATATCTCCTCTATGTAACCATAATATGTGACCTTTTGCCCATTCTCGGTTGCTGCATCAAAGCGGACACCACTGTTTTGGTTGGTGCTCTTTTTATCTTGGGCGATGGTGTAAAATGTATTCCCATTTATCTCGTACCCTTGGAAAGTCGTTATAGTCGAAAATGGTGTCTTGGCCAACATGTACAGCTGATCTCCAACATCATTGTCATTCATTAAATGTTTTCGCAACCAACTGCCGAAACTCTCCATGTGGGCCTCTCTAATCCAGGATTCAGGCTTCCCCGGGTTGTCCGAGCGTATAATATTCTTGTGTTGCTCGAAGTACGGAGCCACCAAGCTGGAATATTGCAGAACTGTGTGGTGTGCTTCAGTCATAGAATGACCGTCCATACATATCGTTGATTTTCTTCCGATCGTGCCTTTTCCACTTAGTCTCCCCTCGTGCCGCGATTGAGGAATACCAATCGGCTTAAGGTCAGGAACATAGTCAATACAGAACTCAATTACCTCCTCATTTCCATAGCCCTTGACGATGCTTCCTTCTGGCCTAGCACGGTTACGAACATATTTCTTTAATACTCCCATGAACCTCTCAAAGGGGAACATATTGTGTAGAAATACAGGACCGAGAATGGAAATCTCTTCGACTAGGTGGAGCAGGAGGTGCGTCATAATATCGAAGAAGGATGGTGGGAACACCAACTCGAAACTGACAAGGCATTGGACCACATCGTTCTGTAACCGTGGTAGATCTTCTGGATTGATTACCTTCTGAGAGATTGCATTGAGGAATGCACATAGCTTCACAATGGCTACTCGAACATTTTCCGGTAGGAGCCCCCTCAAAGCAATCGGAAGCAATTGCGTCATAATCACGTGGCAGTCGTGAGACTTCAGGTTTAGGAACTTTTTGTCCGCCATGTTTATTATTCCCTTTATATTCGACGAGAAGCCAAACGGGACCTTCATACTGCTCAGGCATTCAAAAAAATGACTTTCTCTTCTTTGGTAAGAGCGTAGCTGGCACGACCTTGAAACCATTCCGGATGCCGGTCATCTGGGTCTTTCAAAAGTTGCTGGTCCTGCCGTGCTTCCTTTGTATCATTTGTCTTCCCATACACGCCCAAGAAGCTTAGCAGGTTCACACAAATATTCTTCGTAACATGCATCACGTCGATTGCAGAGCGGACATCTAGGACTTTCCAATATTCTAGCTCCCAAAATATAGATTTCTTCTTCCACATGGGTGCGTGCCCGTCAACTCCCCGCGGAACTGATTGTCCGCCAGGACCCTTTCCAAAGATGACTTTCAAATCCTTGACCATATCAAATATCTCAGCACCAGTATGTTCCGCAGGCTTCGGCCGGTGATCTGCCTTGCCGTTGAAATGCTTGCCTTTCTTTCTTACGTTATGATTCCGGGGAAGAAATCGACGATGACCCAGGTACACGTTCTTCTTACAATTAACCAAACGTACACTTTCAGTCTGATGTAAGCAGTGTGTGCATGCATTGTATCCCTTATTTGTCTGTCCCGAAAGGTTACTGAGAGCAGGCCAATCGTTGATGGTTACAAAAAGCAACGCTCGTAGGTCAAATTCCTCTCCTTTGTGCTCATCCCAGACACGTACACCAGGTCTGGCCCACAACTGTAAAAGTTCTTCAACTAATGGCCTTAGGTACACATCGATGTCGTTGCCGGGTTGCTTAGGGCCTTGGATGAGAATTGGCATCATAATGAACTTCCGCTTCATGCACAACCAAGGAGGAAGGTTGTAGATGCATAGAGTCACGGGCCAGGTGCTATGGCTGGAGCTCTGCTCGCCAAAAGGATTCATGCCATCAGTACCTAGACCAAATCTTATGTTCCTTGCGTCAGCTGCAAAATCTTTGAACACTCTGTCGATCTTTCTCCATTGTGTTCCATCAGCGGGGTGTCTCAACTCCCCGTCGGACTTACGGTCCTCTTTGTGCCATCGCAACGACTTGGCATGCTTTTTGTTCATGAACAGACGTTTCAACCGTGGTATTATAGGAGCATACCACATCACCTTGGCGGGAACCCTCTTCCTGGGTTTCTCGCCCTCAACATCGTCACCAGGGTCATCGCCTCTGATCTTATAACGCAATGCAGTGCATACAGGGCATTCATTCAAATTCTCGTATTCACCGCGGTAGAGGATGCAGTCGTTAATGCATGCATGTATCTTCAGAACCTCTAAACCTAGAGGGCAGACAACCTTCTTTGCTTCGTACGTACTGGCGGGCAACTCGTTATTCTTCGGAAACATATTCTTCAACATTTTCAGCAAATTTTCAAATGATGAGTCACCTACACCTTTCCGTGCCTTCCATTTTAGCAAATCCAGTGTGCAGCCCAGCTTTTTCAGACTATTATCGCATCCTGGGTACAACGACTTTTTGTGATCCTCTAACATGCGATCCAAATTCTCCCTCTCCTTGTCAGTTTCGCAGCGTCTCCGTGCATCAGCAATGGTCCGACCAAGATCATCAGCGGGCTCATCATGTGCCTCTTCTTCACCTTCACCTAACCCTTCCCCACCTTCAGCATCATCCTCCATGAAAGTATCACCGAAATGATCATGATAGTTGTCATCGATATCATCCCCTTCTTCATCTTCTTCCATTCTAACCCCTCTTTCTCCATGCTTGGTCCAACAATTATAGCTTCGCATGAAACCGTGCCGAAGCAGGTGCATGTGAACGTCTCTTGAGGAGGAGTAACCCTTCTGATTCTTACAGACAGCACATGGACAGATAATAAAACCTCGCTGCTTGTTCGCATTTGCCACTACGAGGAAATCTTTCAAACCCGTAGTGAACTCGCCGCAGAGTCGGGGACCGTACATCCATTGCCGATTCATCTGCATTATTATTATATAAAGTATATAATTAACCATCATGCATTTGTTAAACTAACTAGCTAGAAATAATACAAATTAAACAATGAACTACACACATACATATTTTTATCAATGACACATGAAAGGTTCAAGTTGCTAACCGCGATCGCGGAGGAATAATAAATGAGAAAGCTCAAGTGTGGCTCGGACACTTCATATCATGTTTGTTTCATGCTCTCGGGCATTTCATCGAACACCTTGTGTGCATAGGAGGAACCAAAAGCAAACCCACCACCCCCTTCTGAATTGTGGCTAAGTGAAGTGAGCTGAGTCCTATATATAGGGATGGGCCTTTAGTCCCGGTTGGCCTGGCCAACCGCAACTAAAGGCCTTCGGGCCAGCCTGAGGACCTTTAGTCCCGGTTGGCCAGGCCAACCGGGACTAAAGCCCCTCCCGTCCGCCAGCTGTCGACCGAGCGCACTGGGCCCAGATAGTTGGTCGCGGGTCTCCTCCCGAACCGCGACTAAAGACCCCTTTGGTCGCGGTTCGATTATTTTAGGGACTAATGGGGGCGTATGGAAGCCTCTTTTTCTACTAGTTTTATTGGTACTACTCGGTACTCGCCATGCTTCCTGAAAGATCGTTTTTTTTTAAGAAGCTCAATTTATGGTCGTGCCTAAGCTAGAAAAGAATACAAATTTTAAAAATAACGTGAATATTTTTAAAACTTTAGTGCTGCGATCTGTGTATTAGTGCAATATATCATGGCTGAGGTTGGCCAGGTCACTAGTGGGAGCCTTGCACGAAAAGCAAACAGCCAAATTAAGTAGTAGCTAGGGCATCTCCAAACTTGATTATCAAACCGTTCGCATCCGTCCGGACCGGGCGATTAAGACATGGTTTGTCATCCAAAACGGTGTCTCATATGTTCGCAGACCGGACCGAACGTTCATTTCCCCGCAAACCGGAAGCAAACCATGGTGGTTTTGCGTCGTCCGAACCGCTTCCACGTAAACGTCCGACGCCCAGGTCCCACCCAAAACCCTCTCGCACACTAACTCTCCAATGGAAGCGTCACTTCCTGTGCCATATTCATTTCGTCCGAGAACGGCAGCGGCCGACATTCATGCCGCATGATGTGACTGGACGGCAGGGCGTTGTATACAAACGCGACCAGACAGGTGTCGCCACTTCAGTGCAGACGCGTCGTCCGGAGAAACAAACTCCCACTGTTGCGCCACATTAAAGCGGGCTGACCGTCCGTTCGCCTAGCGCCACTATTTAAGCATGGCGCTGTCCACATCCACATCGTAATCAACACAAGTCCTGAGCCATGACGCCGGCGAGCAGTTTCGGATTTGGCTCCGGATCGTGGCGCCACCACCCTCGCTCTCCGGGGCCCTCTTGCTCCGTGACGGCCTGCTACTTCGCGAAGCAGGAGATCGCCATCTCGTCTGCCAATGAGGTGGACATGCCGCAGTAGCATTATCAACGGCCACAATGGCCACCCTTCCTCTCATTGGTCATGGTGATGGATCAAGAGTACGAGGAGTAGCTAGAGTTGATGCTCCACCATGATCTTGGTCCACCGCCGCCACCAGAGCCGCGTCTCCGCCCCATCACGGCAAAACCGCATTCGCCTCTTCGCCGATGGGTGAAGGCGGGGCTTCCTTCCCCTCCCTGCTCTTCCCAGTGCACCCGCGACTTCAAAATCGGACACCGAATGAAGGAGAAGCACATGTCACCACCGCCACAACGTGTGAAGTACGAGCGCATCTAGCCACTGCCTAGCTATGCCGGTTGCGGCAAGGCTTCCTTGGATGTGTTGCCCTCCGCGACTATCGCGAAGGCGCACAGGCGCATCCTCCACTACGTCAATAATGGTGGCGGCGGTTGTTCATCCTCTCGGAGCGCCTTCACGGCGCAGGAGAGTCTAGACATGGAGCAACACTGGCGGAAACGACGCAACGCCATGCACCGAGCGGAGTTTGCAGACTCTGACATCCCAGCGCAGCAAATCCTTGGGGACCCAGAGCTCACGACTGGTCGAAGACAACAACCACGACGAGCAAGCGCCATGTCCAACGCCCCACAGGAGGTGGCGAAGTACGGCGAGGAGTGGTATCTGAGCGAGACCACCGCTACCGCCGCCTCCAGCAAGCCCCGTCACCCATCAATCCCAACGCCCACGTCGGTGATGGTCGCGGCTGCACTACACTCAGCGCAGGAGCAAGCAAGAAGGATCATCTGTGAGTGCCATGCAACGGTCGGGAAGCCCTTCTGCGACCCCGCGCATTTCTGCTGCTGGAAGCCCGACTCCGACGACGGAGGTGCCGCCAGCCATCCAGGCCACGCGTGCGAGGTCACTTGAGCATAGGGTAGTTTAGTATTTTTGGTTTTAATTCACCGGACGAAAAATCATCCGATTTTATGTAAAAATTATCTAGGTTCGAATAAAAGTCGTTAACGTGTTTAAATTTGCATCCAATTAGTTTCTTTTGGTTAAATTCTATTCAAAATGTGACCGGATATTTGTGGCTACCTTTGAATGACTGCCTCCCATGTCAGTGTCCGAACACCTGTCAGAACCAGTCCGCGGACATATATGGTGTCCGTTTTAGGGGTCTGTGTTGGAGATGCCCTTACTTTGATGATGGCCCTAGTGAGGGGGGCTTTGTCTCTCGGTTCTTGCACTGTCTACTGCGGTACTGGAGGCACAAACCCAAAAGGAACACAACAAATTGTGGTTACAGAAAATTATTGTCACCCATGACCATGTGGCCCAAACACTTTCGCGTTGCTTGGTTGTGGCGGGGTAAATTCACTTTCTATCCATCTTGAACTCCTAGTTTACATTCTCAAATCTCATGCATTCAGACACATTTGCAACCTACTGTTATACTCATTTTTCAATAATGAAAATATTTGTTGAGGCAACGGTTTGGTTCCGTAATGGTAAACATGACTCCCCACATTGGCCTTTGACAATTTCCTGAAATTATTGTTTATATGGGCCAAATTCCCATCGAGAATTCAGGGCAGAAAGCCTTACAAGTAACAACGGGAAAATAAGATGAGAAAAAAATGGACGCCCAAGACCAGGCATAATCTAGATAGCAGACCGAAGGACGATCACCATGAGAGACACAAGTAAAGTGGGGTGCCATTTGGCGATCATAATGTCATTACATTCCAAAAAGCCTAACACACTGCACCTACGTTTATATCGAACCTCATGGCACAAGACGGGGGCATCGAAAATCAACGAGTGCCGTAACGGTATACATAAAGATGTGAGAGATAAATCTAACAAAATTGAAACTAATTGACTGAAACTAAGAAGAGCATAAGCTCGAGTATTCAGCTCAAATGATAAGAAGTTTGTTTTTTGTTTCAAGTTCATGCAAAGAGGGCGGCGTATACGCGTTAATAGGTGAGCAAGTTTACAACATCAGCAGGTAGATACTAGATACTATGGTAATGCTCCCCCAACTGTTTGCTGCAGAAGCCTGACACAATGTGCCACCAATTGTGCGCGTTCAGAGAGGGTCGCGAGGAAAAAATGCTACATTTACGGACAACTTACGGATGAAACTTACGGACTGCTCCCGCCTAGGCGCAACCTCTCTCCCTCGCTGATTTCAAGGGTGGGCCCTGCTGCCCCCAGTTTCCATTAAAGCATTGTCATCTCAGTCCGTAAGCTACTTTCCGTAGTTTATGTCCGTAACTCTAGCAAAGTTCGGGTCCCGAGTATTGCTAGCTGATCCAACAGTGCTGTCGTTGTGATGCGGGAAGGCACCTTCGGCCATATGATCCGCCATCGAGCAGCTCCTGCTAAGGGACGGCCCTCTAAAGACTTCGGAGCGCTTCCCAGCCTTAAGTTTCAAAGACCATCAGCGCTAGGGAAGATGAATATCCAATTATTGTAACACTGGTAAGTAGAACTGGACATGTACACTTCCTGAAGTCTCCCATCCCCACGACCACTTGTCATTGAAAGTCTAGGAGTGGAGTTCGTATGGAGAAGATACATATGCAGGGCAATTGACGTCTGCCACACTACACAGGCTCTTCAGATATATATGCAACATGAGTTTGGATGGAGTCTATCCTTCCGATTCGTGAGGAGATAAGACCACGCCTCTATGGTACCGGGCACCACATGGGGATAACAATTCATCCTTAATGCAACTCCAACGCGGATACACAAAACTGATCCGTATCCCTCCATAACCGATGTGGGAGCCGGTCATCCAACCCTGTTTCCTAACTGTCCGGCCCTATTTTTTTCTAGGACCGCAAGTCACAACACTCAAAATAATAATAGAAAATAGCACAATTTATACATAAATAACATGCAAATATATATAGTAAAACAATAGTTTAAATGTAAATATTGCATCCGAGATAACAAGATGTTCAACAATTTTCTTGAACCCATCAATTCTAAATTCAATGATACTAGAGCAAGAACCGTCACATGTCGTCCTACACGTACTACCCCTTGAGTTTCATCTAACAATGTATGTGCATTAATGACCCGCCCTCGCTTCCAGTGGAAGTCGGCTGGATCTGGACGCGCAGTGGGCCAGATTCGGTTGTCATCATGGTGGTTCCACTCACCGGGGTCAGTCTTGGCTCCGGCTGCTCGCTCCAAGAAACGCCGGTTTGTGTTGCCGGCTTGCCCCTTCGGGTCATGGAGGTCGGCGCTAGATGGGATGTTGCGACCTTTGCGGGTGTGGCTGCTAAGCACATTTAAGAGGTACCGCTGCCTACTGGGACCCGTCGACGGTTGGGTCATCTCATCTCGGCCGCGTCTTTGTTGTAGATTGCGGTGGCCACCGAAAGTCTTCGTGAGAGTTTCTCACTCCAGATTTGGTGGTTGACTTTTACAGTCATATGCAAATTGTGGACGATGGGTTAATACAGAGGGATGGTAGTGCAGCGGTCGCGATCACACATCACATGTAGTTGTTGGCAACAACACATTATTGACTTGATGGCGGTGCTACTCGAGCACCCGGTCTCAAGCTTCGGGGTGAAAGCCTAGGTGACCCGAGTTGGTTATGCCTAGCAATGGTGATGTTTTTACAACATTGCCTTGTTGGCATTGCTCTGATATGCTTGGACTAGTTCTTCAGGATGAAATCCTAGATTTCGACCTTCAATAGTTGGATCCTGTGACGGCGGCGATTAGGTGTCCTTCTTCCTGAAGGTGTTCTTGTTGAAGAACCTTGTTGTTCTTGTGGTGTGATGACATGATTGATACGGATATGATCATTGATATAGTTTACTGATTGAGGATCCGACGCTTTGTTTTCTTCCCACGCCTACACATAGCTTTGGTTGTATATGACTTTGCTATTTGTCTGGCGTGTTCTAGTGTGCGTGCATTGTTGTTAGTTGTGTGTGTCCTAATTATGCAGAGGGCG
Organism: Triticum aestivum; assembly: GCF_018294505.1. NCBI lineage: Eukaryota > Viridiplantae > Streptophyta > Magnoliopsida > Poales > Poaceae > Triticum > Triticum aestivum. The sequence goes on from NC_057802.1 coordinate 21,375,068, forward strand.
GATGTGCTCACTGTGGTTGTATCATCTTGATGTTTCATTCTAAGTCAATAAAATTCACCCTTTATCAAAAGAAATATGATTTAAAACATGGCCAATGTTATCAACTTTTTAATAACTAGCAAAGTGGCCCGCTCGATGCGCGGGCTAGAATTTTATAAAGTTAAATAATGAGAACATGGTTTTGTCTTATGTATGTTTGGCTTTTTATTGATATATATAATATATTTTATAAAGTTATGTAGTTACCATTGGCGTCGTATCCTATGAATCTGACTACGTTCGTGCACCCCTGTATCACTTCGCTACCATCCATCCGAATCAAATCCTGCGCATGTAGTTTGTTGGCTCAATTCTTGCAAAAAGACGCCCGCCTCCAACCCAGCTCACCTATGCGATTTGCGAAAAGATCCCTCATCCCCTGGCCTGTCTCCCACCTCCGGCTCCTGAATCATTCTCCTGCCAGTCCAACTCGGCAACTCCGGTTGCAAACAGGACCTAGATATCTGGCTACCACATCCCGCCGACGACATGCGGCGCATGCGTCGATGGAGACACGCCAGAGGCGGCTCATAGATCCCAGCGACGACAGCCCAAGACGGAGATCCATGTGTGTGGCCGACTGGCCGTCTCATCGGCCGCCTTCACATCTCGTCGATGGCAGCCCGTGAGCACGAAATTTGGATGACTACGTTTACGTCCACATAGCTAGCCCTATTAGATGATCTCCCCTTGGCCCTTGCCGATTAGTGCCCAGCGAGATGTGACTGGCATGTGTTGGTGAATGTAAATTTCTGAAATAATCTGTTAGTTCTACTTTCGTTTTGGTCAATGCCATTTTCGAGGCTGATGTTGTTTTGTAATCGGAGGTGCTCCATGCTTGATTTGCACTGCGCAATTTGCATTACAAATCTGATGTACCGATGGCAAATATTTGCCTATGATACATGCTGCTCCTGGTACTAAACACCTAATGGCTATGCTTGTAATTTCTTCTAACTGTTAGCTGCTGGCCATAGGCACGAAATTTCTGAGCATGCTTCAGGTTTTGAGCATTTGTCTCGACTGATTGCAACTTCAGTACTAGGTTCAGAGTGTTTGATTACATGCCTCCATCTCAGCTTGATATGCATCCTGTAGTTTCTGAAGATTCCCATAAGACATAACAAATGGTTGTCCTTCGCTACATGACCCCAACCACTCTTATCAAACTGACGAATACAGGATTGCTTCCATTTTTGGTGCACTATATTCTCCCTCACTTTGTTGGAGTTTGCAAGATAATGACCAATTTCGTGGCTCAAGGAATGTATTTACACGATAAGTCTTCCAAACAACAAGTACAGTTCGCGTTCTGCAGATGTAGAATTTAGAGAGACAGATCACGGCAAGGGAGATGGGTCTGCAGATGAATAAGTAGATGGGAAAAAAATTTAGGCCGTTCTGATGTCTAAAGGGACGAGGGAAAGCAAGTTTCTGTTATCATAAAATAAGATTCTCCGTCCATAATCGCGGTGGCCGCCAGATGGGTCGCAACGCATCATGGGAGGAGATTTTCTCCGCCGTGCCGATCTGAACGATTCAGGAGCCGGAGGTGGGAGACAGGCCCAGGAGATGAGGGATCTTTTCGCAAATCGCATAGGTGAGTTGGGTTGGAGGCGGGCGTCTTTTTGCAAGAATTGAGCCAACAAACTACAGACGCAGGATTTGATTCGGATGGATGGTAGCGAAGGGATGCAAGGGTGCACGAACATAGGCAGATTCATAGGATATGACGCCGTTATCATTTTACCTACTATTGACGCATGTCACACTAACTATTTTTTAGTGAGTGGCCTTTTACCATGTTGGTTTTTTTAAAAAAAATCAGGTGCAGGTGGTGATGATCACCCCCGGTGTATGCCCTAGCGCCCTTGATGGGGATGAAACTCTAATAGTTCACATTTTTTTAATGTAGGCATATGCATTTTTTTAGTTATTTTTTTTCCGTAAGTGTTGTCTCAGTTTGGTATATAAAGTTATAGTGTATTAAAACTATCGTGATAGTCCTTAAAAAAACTAGATGATGCCCCGCGCGTTGCTGCGGGATTTTTTGAATTTTCATTTTGAGAAAAGTGAGCATCCAAATTTAAGTAACAAAATGCCTTGCACATTCTGCGTAGCTGACAATTTAAATTGAGGTAAGGTCAGTAGGCCAACACATGCGTCACGGTGGAGGTTTGCAAAAGCTACGCGGATCATATCATATATCAACAATTGACACAAATACATGTACTCCAGTATGATCATATATGTGCAGTCTTGTACTCCCTTCGTCCCAAAATAAATGTCTCAACTTTAGTGCAACTTTGTATGAAAGTTAGTACAAAGTTGAGACGCTTATTTTGGGACAGAGGAAGTACCATTGAAGAACATCTAGAATTATGATAATCTTTCCCGCAGATTGCTGTGGGATTGTAGACACTTTTTTTTTGATAGAATGCTGATATATAAGTGGTGAAGAACATTAAGATTTATTCCATATGAAATATACTATAGACTGATGCGTCAAAAAATTGAGAACATATTGGATATTCATAATAGCTGAAAGTAGTCTCCCCCCATAATAACATCAAAGTATTATGGTACGTGTATGTGTACTGGTTGGGCAATTGTTTGTAGAGCTAACAAATTACCCAACCAGTACACATACACGGAATTTTACTGGTTGGGAATTTTACTGACTCAACATTGATAAGAATGGGAATTTTACTGAATAAATATTGATAAGAATGCCATTAAAAAAATCTTGATAAGAATACACTAAACCCGCAAGAAAATAAGAATATATACCAAGACAATGGTATGTGAATGAACTAAAAAATGTGTGCTCTTAGCTGCCACATATGAGAAAAGGACGCAAGTCATTAACACCAAAAGGTTTTCTTTCGAATAGCAAGCACGTGGTTTGCAAGCCTGATATGCTAATCATCTCACTCAGTCTCCTCATCATGTCTTGGAACACGAACGCATCCAATCCAAACTCCTGGGCAGCCGTCGACGGCATCCCCAAGGAACATCCCATTGCTGGATTTGACTAAAGTACTGTTCCCAACTTGAGCGCCACTGCCAAATCGTCTTGCCGTCGCCAATCTTAGGCTGGAGCAAACCAAATGTTTATTACTCCCAACCATTAATGAAGGAAAAAACAGATGAATCATTAACTTCTAAGGCAAATGAGTAAGATCTTTGGGCTTGACGGGATCACATTGGAGGTTGTAACACCCAGGAAGTCGGATCCTGTAACACTTTAAGAAGGGAAGTTAGAGGCGACCCTTCACAAAAACGAACGCCGGCACTATTGCAAAAGAAAAAGGAAACAAAACAGACTTGCCCGCGCTTGGCCCTCAAGCCGACCGTCTACCCCGCCGATGATTCACCAACTTCGCCGCTGCCGCCGGTGATTTGTCGGTATGCCCGCGTGTCTGTCGGCTCTTCATCATCCATCTCTCTGGTTGTTCTATGGGAAGATGTAAGTTGATGGCTCAGAGGAAAGTAGTAGGGTCACCGGGACGATGGTGACGGGCGACCAGATCAGTAGAGCGCGAAGAAACCAAGACTGGCCAATTCCATACCAGTGGCAGCTCCAGCTGAACATATTCGGTTTCGTTGATCTGTGCAGTACAAATATGGGATTAACATCTGCCTGGTAAGTGGCGAAGTAGAAACTTGCCGGCGTGGCCTATGGTAGGCAGAACGCTGGATTGAGGAGCAAGACGTATGGGTATGTATCGCTATAAAGTACCTACGGACTATACGTGGATTAAACGCTAAATTGAGGAGGCAGAGTGCTGTCACTCCGGCCGGCCACTCAACTGCCTTATGAATTAATTTTTCAGACTAAATGTGTGGTACAGTGGAAAATGAAATAGGAGGACATAATGGATGAATGAGCATACTTCTTATTGTCAAACTAAATTTGAAATATATAACATTCGATATAACCGATTGTAAATGACGAAAGCCAACAAATATGTGTAAGGATAACTGATCGGTTCATTACCCCAGCAAGAGGAGAGCCCGCATACCTATGTAGTAGCAAGAGATCTGTATGAAGAGTCCTATCAAGCAGTGAAGCCAAATCGACCAGTAAAACGTTGAACACCTTTCAATCTGGAATCACAACCTGACAAATTTTTTTAGAACGAAGGCTCAAGAGGAGCCCGGCTTTGAATTAACGAAGCCATCAACCGGCCAGGATTACACGAGGCCACCAAGCAACAGCGACCGAAAGGTACAATGGAGCTGAGTGAACAGCTAACAATGCCACACACATTACAGCTGCAAGAAAAATTACATGAAGAGCCCTGCTAGTAATGTCGAAGCCTACTGCACATAGCCAGCAGAGAGAGGAGCAACAGAGAAGCCTCGATGATCAGCCGATAACCAGAGAGAGTTGAGCACTGTCTGTAACCAGGGACAAGGGAAGAACATCGCTCCCAACGCCGAAGAGGAACCCTTTCCTCTCGCCTAGGCTCGAAGGCGCCGCACCGTTGGATCGTTGGAGCTCACCCGAGAACTAGAGCAGATGCCAGCCGGATCCCCATCGCAGACAAGAAGCACTACCCTCGCCACGCCGCTGGCACACACCATAGCTGCACTGCCACCTCTCCTGAGCCACCATGAGCCGAAGGATAGCCGTTGGGAGGTGGCCGGAGAAGAAAGCTGCAGAGGCCAAGAGGCGGAGCAAGGGGAGCACCAGGTCCCGTCCCAGTGTCCACAGAGAACACTTGCAGGAACGAGCACCCTCCACAGAAAAAAACGCAAACTTGGCCTCGCAGCCGACAGACACCCACCATCCACATTGCCCCACTCCCGAAGAACCAGACACCCCAGACGGCGCCTCCAACGAGGACGCGACGCGCTAGGCGCCACCGCCGGCCAGCCCGAGACGGGCTTTCGGTTTTCACCCTAGGTCTGGGACGGGGGTGAAGAGGAGAGCCCTCAACGGCGCCTCCAGGGAAGTACACGACGCGCACACGCGCCGCCGCCGTCGTGGCCGGAGGACCGGCCAAGGGTTTCCCCCGGGCTCAAACCTGAGCACCCGCACCGCACCAGCACCAGATCCGGCGACCAAAGTCGCAGAAGGGCACGACCGGAGGGGAGGAGAGAGCAGGGGAGGGGGACGCCTGACCTTCAGATCTGGGGCAGAGGAAAATCCGCGCCGCGACCACCCACCGAATCCTCGCTTCCCGGGCAGCCGAGGATGTCGGCCACCACTTCCTGCACGCGCGCCCGTCGCGGAGGCAGCGCCGCCTCGCCGACCGGGGCCGCCGCCCCGGCTTCCAGGTCCTTCGCGGGGGCACAAAGCGACGCAGCACCTCACCGCCACCTTCATCGACGACCGGCCAGGCTTGCCCGTCGATCCCCTCAGGTGGCGGCGAGGAGGGGCTGAGATTGGAGGGGTGGCGGCGCTTGGGGAAACCCTAGTCGCCCCCGGGTCGCCCCCGGGAGGACGACGCGAGGGCTGAGAGGGTGGGGGGTCAACCTGACAAATTTCAAAAGCATAAACGGAGGGATAGGAAAAATTGAGGAAGGTTGAAAATAGGGAGCATCCACCTACCAGAGTCGAGGCCGTTTCCAAGAGTAGAGGTGAGCAGGCGTGCGTAGTCGATGACAATGGCAGTGCAGGCATCCTTTTAAAGACGAAGGCGGAGGCTCAGTCAAATCTAGCACTTTCTCCCGGATTTGCAGGGTAACAGGTTGTGAGGTAATGAGAGGCTATGAATGATTCCGTTTCATGTGTATTTGTTGTTGTCGTTTCAAGGAAAAGAATGGAGCGCGCGTTCGGGCATGGCGGCGCTGACCGGAAGACAGATCGTCAGGGAAGAGGAACCCTCAACAACCTAAAGCGATAAGCATGTAGGTGGGCCAGGTACCCCAGCTAGATTTTTGTTCGAGGGAAACCAAGCCCAGCTAGATGGCACGTATACCACTGGTGGCCTGAGCAGCCCAGTTGCAAAAGCATTAGCTTCCTACAGCCCATTATGCGGGATTAACGATGGTGCAGGATTAGTGCTAACGTGGCCATGCGGGAATGGATGTTGATGTGGATAGGCTGCATGTCAAGAGAAATAGGTTAGTGGGAATGAACTATTTACGTATTATAGATACCCTGCTAGTTTTTTTTTCTTGACATGTAGTAAGCGGGAGAAATGTTAGAGCATCTCCAGCCGCGCCCCCAACAGGCCCCCGGGCGACTTTTTTCGCGCCAGCGCCGAAAAAACCCCAGTCGCGCCCTCAAGACGCTGAAATCCGCCGGCTCGGCCCGTTTTTGGGCCCGGTGATCCTAGGCCGAACCTAGCGCACCGGGGGCGCTCGGGGGACTCCGGCGGAAGGGGAAAACACGCCTGGGCCACACCGTCAGGTGAAAAGTCAAGGCAATCGTCCAGATTCGCCCCCACCCCCGCACGCTCGGCCACCATCTCGCCAATCCCGGCGCCGCCCACCGCCCAGCACCGCTAGATAGGCTATTCCCCGCCGAAAAAGAGAGAAGGTTTCATCGCGGCAACCTCTTCACCACCTTCCGGGCGAGTTTTCCGACGCTCCGGCCACAAAGGGCGGTATACCGGCGGCTCTGCGCCCACCGCGCCTGCCAGGTGTTCGGCGATTTGTCTGCTCGGTGATGGACCCGGACGATGAGGAGGCGCTCGCGGCGTTGCTGGAGGAGGAAGCCGATGCCGACGTCCAGGACGAGGAGCATCTTATGGTCCTCGCCGCCCTCGCCGGCCTGCTCACGAGCAATGAAAAGCCACGGCGAGGTGGCTCGGCGCCGGGGCGGCTGAAAGCAAAGAACCAGCTTCGCCTGGTAGGCTATTGCATGCTCTATTCCGACTACTTCACCGACGCTCCACTGCACGGCGACAAAATATTTCGGTGCCGTTATCAGATGAGCCAAAAGCTTTTCCTCTGGATTGTGTATTCCATCCGGGAGTTCGACAGCTACTTCAAGTGCAAGAAGGATTGCACCGGCAAACTTGGATTCACCTCAATCCTGAATTGCACGACAGCTACGAGGATGCTTGCATACGGAACTCCCGGTGATTCACTCGGTGACTATGGGAGCATGACCGAGTCCATGACCATTGAGTGTTTCTACAAGTTCTGCAGGGCAGTGGTGGTAGTGTTTGGACCGTAATACTTGCGATCACCCAATGTTGAAGACACTGCTCAGATCCAAGCACATAATGCAGCAAGAGGATTTCCTGGGATGCTTGGAAGCATCGACTGCATGCGTTGAAAATGGAAGAACTGTCCATTTGCTTGGCAGGGGATGTACAAAGGCGCCAAAGATGGTTGCAGTGTGGTACTTGAGGCAGTGGCCACACATGACCTCTGGATTTGGCACTCCTTCTTTGGTATGCCAGGAACTCACAATGACATCAACGTGCTACAGTGCTCCCCTGTCTTTGCCAAACTTGTTGAAGGTCATTCTCCTTCGGTGAACTTCGAGGTCAATGGGCGGCACTACAACAAGGGGTACTACCTAGCTGATGGCATCTATCCGAGATGGTCTACATTTGTGAAGACTATCTCAAACATTGTGCCAGGAGGCAAGAAGTCTCACTTTGCGAAGGTTCAGGAGGTTTGCAGGAAGAATGTCGAGCGAGCATTTGGTGTGCTCCAATCTCGATTTGCTGTTGCCGATACCCTGCTCAGACCTAGTCGAAATATCAAATGTGGAAGATCAGGACTTGCTGTGTCATCTTGCATACCATGATCATTGAGAGCGAGCAGGAAGAGTCAATGTTTGGCACTGAACCATATTACAAGCAGGGTCCTCTTGCACAAGTTGATCACCAGCTACCGGCAACTTGGACTGGCTTTGTCAATATGCGTCAGGGGATCTGAGACCCACAGGTGCATCAACAACTGCAGTAGGATCTGGTGGAGCACCTATGGAGGCTCAAGGGTAACGCCTAGCTCGACGTGTGATGAAATATGAGTTTTTATTTGTTGAACTATATAATATTGAACTATTTGTTGTTGTACTATTTGTTGAACTATTTGATTTCTATTGATTTTTTGTGATGGACTATGTGATAAAAAAATTACTTTTGTTGAATTTGCGCCAAACAACGGCGAATATGGGCCGATTTGCGTCGATATCGGGCCGATTTTTCGCCGAAAGTGGACCGAAAAGCAGACATATTTGCGCAAAAAATGGGTCGATGTCGGCGCCTGGGGGCGACCTGAGGGCGGCGGCTAGAACCCAATCGCCCCCACCGCCGATTTTAGTGCCGGCTTGCCCCAGGCGCCGATATTGTCCACTCTTTTTAGAAAGAAAGAACGTTCACAAAACACTGTCCACACTACTATGTACAAAACAGCATTGTTTCATAGGTCCCATCAGGTTGATCCTTCACTTTCCCCCTTTCTGCAGTATTCTTGTCTTCTCAGTAGCTCCCAGCCATGGAATTATCCGATCTACCTTGGATCCACAACGTGAGGATCACACCAAATGTCACCTGGTTTTCTTTCTTGACGGCCCTCACTTGCCCACACTCCGCGGCTTGTGTCTAATGTATGGGCACAGGCTGGCGTTCTACTGTGACCTATTTGGCTCCTCGCGAGCCTCCCCGATCTTCCTGGCAGGTCAACGACAACTGAGAGGTAGCAGCTCCTGAGTGTGAGGGAGTAAATTGCAAGAAACCACCATTTTAAAGACTAAGTTTGCAGAAATCAATACTATACATTTTTTTAGCAGGAAACACCACGTCTAGCGTAATCTTTTTGCAAATAACACAGATCGGCGGATTAGAGCGCTTTAACTATGTTTATGACAGGTGGGTCCAGATTTTGCCGACGTGGCGTAACGGCTCGGCCGAGACGGCGTTAGATGATGTATTTATGTAGATTTATAAATGAGTCCTTGTAATTTGAAGGAACACCCTTAGATGAAAACCAAAAAAGCAATCAGCTCCCTGAGCCTATCCAAGCACGCGAGCAGAACATCAACACGACGATGGCTCTCGTCGATGGCAAGGGGGCGCGCCATCAGGGTCTGGGAGGCGGTGGCAGAGGTCGTCAGGGTCTGGGAGGAGGCGGCCGTGGTCGTCCGGGTCCGGGAGGCGGCGGCGGCGGCGGTCGTCGGGGTCTGGGAGGCGGCGGCGGCGGTCTTCCGGGTCTGGGAGGCGACGGCGGCAGCCTTCCGGGTCTGGGAGGCGACGGCGGGCGGTCATCGGGGTGCCAGACTATAGGTGGCCACGCCGGCAAGGCGGGGGCGCGCCATCAGGATCCAGGAGGCAGTGGAGAGCAATTGGCGCGATGCCGGGGCGAGCAGCGTGGCCGCGACGTCCTTGGCGCTCGTCGATGGCGGCGGCATCGCTCATCCTCGGCGCGACGTACAGGGTCGATCCAGGCGGCCCGTAGGCGTAGAGGAAGGGTTGGGCTCGTGCGACCACGCCGAAGCAGCAGCAGGACAGGGGCAGATCTCGCCGGATCCGGTGTTGGGTGGGGGCAGGTGAGGTAGGTTTTTTTAGGTGTTTTTGGCAAAAAGAACCCCTCTAACGCCATCTCCGGAGGATGTTATGCCACGTCAGCAAAATACGGTATCCACATGTCATAAACGCGTTCAATCGGCCCTAATCCGCCGATCAGTGTTATTTGCAAAAAGATTACGCTAGACATGATATTTTCTGCCAAAAAAAAATGTATAGTAGTGTTTTCTGCTAACGTAGCCTTTAAAATGGTGGTTTCTTGCAATTTACTCGAGTGTGAGGTGATGATCTAGTTATATCTTGTGCGATTGTGAGGTTCCTAGGGGCATTGTCATCCCCATGTTACGACGCAGACGCTTTGCACGGGCAACCTCAAGTGTTAATTTATATTTTTAAATACATTGTTGCTCTATAAAAATGGTGTGGTTACCTACTAAATATCTTAATATGAGCGGAATATCCTTTTAGCATACTGAGCTATTCATATTTTATTGTTGTGATATGGAAAATATATGAGATTTTTTAGTGCACCGTAATGGTTAAATAAGTAGCAACATTGTGTTTCTTTAGTAAACATGCATGAGTGTGTGTGTGTCTATATATATATATATATATATATATATATATATATATATATATATATTAGAATGACTACCCAAACAACACCAACTACATGGTACATTCAAATAGCATGAGCGGCCGTAGATCTTCCGGCACATCCGCGATGATTAGCGAGTCTCCTTCTGGCCTTCCCCTGGCAGCGAGACCATGTGCCAGTTTGTTATTGCTTCGTTTAACAGCTATAACTCCGACGCAGTTGAAAAGCCCAGCCGTGCTCTTTATATCACTAACAGTTGAGAAACTAGCAGACATATTTTGGCTTCCCATCTCCAGTTCCTTTGCAATCAAGGCACAATCCGTTTGAATGATTAAACTGCCCTGATACATAGCTGACAGTGCGGTGATTCTCATCAGTATGGCCTGTCCCTCAGCTTCTTCCACAGTTTTGCATATATTCATTGCTCTGCACACCGAGAAAAGAACCAGACCCTGATGGTCACGGGCAACAGCGCCCGTCCAGGACTGCCCAGTCTCCGGCAGGAAAGCCACATCTGTGTTTAATTTAACCTCACCATTTGCTGGCTTGTCCCACAAAGGAGAGCTTTGTGCATCTGTTATATCCCGAGGCTCAAATGCTTCAGAGGCAGATAAGGACCAGCTGCTTTTTCCTTTAGTCCCCTCTATCATCGTCAGGTTTCTTATCTCCTCATACCCGAGCAGGAAACATACCGATCTTGAAATTGATTCTTTACCCTCATGATACACACAATCATCCCGTAGGAACCTGGAACTCCACAGCAAAAGAAGGATTTTAGCTCTCATCTCCGGTTCATGTTTGTCCAACAGGACTTGGAGCCAGTCACTTCCGGTATACCAGAATTCATGTTCATCTGGGATGCTCCACTCCTTCGTCATAGCAAAACGCAGCGCTCTGCTCTTAGTGCAAGCTAATACCGCACGGTATTCATCCTCATCCCCATGTCCACATATGTTACAAATGCTGTCATGAACAACTGTACGTTTACATTTGTTCTTCTTTGTTGGTAGCGTTCCCGTGGCGACTCTCCATCCGAAAATCTTTGTTCTTTCCGGAATATTCATTTTCCGGATGACGTCCCAAATACTCCTATTCCCTGCTCCAGAGGCGGAGGGTGAGGCACCTGCGGCTGTGTTGCGTTCCAAATTAGCCGCCAGTTTATACGCACTCCGGACAGTGAAAATGCCACTTTTCTCGTAATGCCAGGCAACACAATCGCCCACTTCGGCTGAGGGAATATTTATCTTGAGGATTTCCTCCGCATCAAAAGGGTGGAAAATATCACCAATCAGTTCCGAATTCCAGTTTTTTTTCTCCTGATCAATTAGTTGGTTAACCCAGTGGAGTCTAGATCACCTTTTAAAGCTCGCTGATCTCAAACCTTCATTCCGAGGAAACCATTGGTCCCGTTGAATCTGTATGCGTTTGGCATACAGATTCAACGGGACCAATGGTTTCCTCGGACCATGCTCTATGCCCCTCCATACCGGCCCACACATGTATGGACGTATGGAGGTGCATAGAGCATGGTCTTGAGCTGCTGAAAAAGGGCCCACGCATACCGGCCCACACACGTATGGAGGGAACGACGACACCACGTTCGTCGGGTGCACATCGGCGGAATTCCCTATTCGCCGCATTTTGCGGCAAAATGTCGACCTGCCGCACACCCATCGACCGTAGGTGGGCCGGCCTATGTCGGATGCATCGTACAGTGAAAATCGCTAAAAAGACGAAGAGAGGGCGAACTCGAACCTCAAACCTCCCACTTCTGGAGTTGCGAGTCTAGCCACTCGATCTTAACAACACTAGTGCCCTATAAGTGCAAGGATATCTCCTATTATATGTTCCTTTCTTTCACTTTTTTCTTTTTTGTTTTCCTGTTTCTTTCTTTATTTTATTTTTGTTTTAGAAATATCGCAATTTCAAAAAAGTTCAATATATTCAATACTTTATTAGGCTTTTTATAAAAAAAATTGATTTTTTCAGGTTTCAAATAACATTCCGTTCTTTTCAAAAAAATGTGCAAAATTTGTTTCTGTTTCAAAATTTGCTCATGATTTTCAGAAAATGTTTGCGTTTTCAAATTTGTTCAAATTTTCAAAAAGTTTTTGAATTTCACATTTGTTCCCATTTTCAAAATTTGCTCGTGATTCTCAAAAAATGTTCGCGTTTTCAAATTTGTTCAAATTTCAAAATAGTTTTGGAATTTCACATTTGTTCCCAATTTTCGAAAATTGTTCGTGTTTTTCAAAAAATGTTCGCCTTTTCAAAATTTGGATAGAAATTTTAAAAATGTTCAAGTATTTTAAAAAATGTTTGTGGTCATAAACTTTTGTTCATACTTTCACGAAATTTTCCATTTTTAATTTTTTTGTTCACCAATTCAAAAAATGTTCGCTGTTTAAATTTTTGTTCAGAATATCTCGAAATGTTCCATTTTTCAAATTTTTGTTCACAAATTCAAAAAATGTTCGCGGTTTCAAATTTGTTTGGAATTTCATAATTTGTTCACCAATTCAAAAAATGTTCGCCGTTACAATTTCTTTGGAATTTCATAATTTGTTCACACTGTTTCAAATTTGTTTGGAATTTCATAATTTGTTCACAAATTCAAAAAATTGTTCACGTTATCACAAAAACAATTTCTGACTTTTCAATTTTTTTGTTCACATATTCGAAAAATGTTCTTGCTCTATTTTTCCATGAATTCAAAAAATGTGCGCACATTTTGAAAGAGACACATTCAAAGAAACTATACTTGAAAACAAATCAATACAACAAGTAATTTTGGGTTCACTGCAGTAATTGGTTCCTGTTCGCTACAGTGCACAAGTCAGGTTTAGTTCTTTAATACCTGCGCTGCTCTTTCAACAACTTTGCTACTGTACTGTGTTGGCGACGTGTGCGCGGTCGCAAGCACTTGGTCGCAAGTTCGAATCCTCGTCGCGCCTGACTTGTACGTCTTGCCAATTTTACGCAAAGACCGTCCAATAGGAGCTCTCCACATCGGCTACTTCAGCGCACGCACGATCGAGCAGTCCCACGGCAACATGTCACGGGAGGAATCCAACTCCCGCACGTATCCACCAAATGCGTGCAAGCTCCGGGACCGTCCATTAGCACGAGCAGGACGCGTTGCATCGACTACTTCAGCGCATGTATGATGCATGCTCACGCCGGTCGCAGGAGGTCTCCACGTATATGTCTACATCGTATCCTCCAGCACTCGAGCTACATCGACTCTGCATCGCCAGCTGAGCCATCACCGAGAAAATTAGACCATCACAGGTACGAGCCGGCGACTAGACGCACGCGGACACCCGCGCCTGCACGAAGCGACTACACCAAGCTGTACGACTACATCACGAAAGAAAATCTTCGTCGACCACATACATATGAAGTGACCACGACAAGCATCGTCCACACGCCATGCAGATGTGGAACGAGGTGCAATCATCATCGACTTCTTCAGCAAGTGTCGGCATCGAACACTCCGTCGCCGCGAGGGACGCCTTCAAGCGACGTATCATCGTCGACACGCAGCTGCAACGTCATCGTCGACACTTCATCGTCAAGGTCTTCATGAATGTGGTCTTCAGTCTTCACCAACACCTTTGTTAACACACCGCCGCCGCCTCGTCCACAAGATGGATACCTACCGTCCTCTGATAGTCTTTTCTGCAAGACGCGGTCTCTTACGACGGTAATGACCGCGTTACGACGACGGCATCAACCGTGTCATCCACGACGGCACAACTGCATCGACATGGCGTCACTATAATGACACCCCTACACGGCCACACGGTTCTGGCAAAACCGATGTGTGCTTGATGGATTTCCTCCGTTCTTGGCAAAACCAGTGGACTCATCGCTCAAGGCACCCTCTGACATCCGCAAGGTGCATCGTCCACGACTGCAGCTCCGTCATCTACAACATCACGCAATTTTTTGCGCCTCCGGCTTTGTGCGGCTTCATCATCCACGACTATCTCGATCACGGCTACATCACATGACCGGCTACCTCGACATTGAGATTAATGGCTACGTCTACAGCAACACATCGGCAACTACTCCAGTCAACAGCGTCCGCGTCGTCACTAGCGTCCACGCCACTCCCGCTGTGACTGCAGGAGGGAATAGAGGAGAAGGCAGGAAGGCACCAGAAGGGGACGCAGTCACCGCCCTAGGTGCCGACCCATCAGAGACGCAGTTGATGATGGCGCAGCGGAGAAGACGACGGAAGCACAAGAGTTCAAATTCAGTCGTCATTGTCCGCTTCACTCCCGCTACGACTGAGGGGGAATGTTAGAAGTATAATTGTGTTTAAATTAGAGATTAGGAGTTAGAGATAGGATTGTTTCAACCATGTACGACCTGTCCCCTACTCCAAGTCTCTCTCTCATATTGTACTATATATATCCCACACTTGGGTCAGATCAATACAACAAAATTATTAGCCATCCTATAGTTTTCACAGAGAACTCTTGCGCACAAGCTTTCTGGGTTTTGGATGAGCCTCCATCCTTGCCTCGCCAGCAATGCCAAATTGAATAGATGCATATCTCTGAATCCAATTCCTCCTGCTCTCTTCGGTTGAGTCATGCGTTCCCAAAACATCCAATGAACCTTCCTATGATCTTTCTCATCTCCCCACCAAAAGTCTCTAATCATGCTTTCATATTTCTCACAAAAACCTTTTGAGAGGAGGAAAACCCCCATGATGAAGGTGGGAAGTGCTTGAACAACTGACTTGACATGTACCTCTTTGGTGGCATACGACATGAACCTCTCGTTCCAGTTGTTGCATCTTTTTCCAAGCTTATCCATAATAGGTTGAAAGTTTTCGTCCTTCATTCTCCCTTCCGGCGTCGGGAGCCCCAAGTATTTGCTCTCAAATGTGGATGTTTCTACTTCCAGCACCGACTTGATGCCTTCCCTCACATTTTCTGGACATACCTCACTGAATAACAGAGAGCACTTACTCGAGCTGAGGAGTTGTCTAGCGCATCTCTGAAAAATACTAAGCACTTTCTTTACTGATTTTGCTTGGTCTACTGTGCCCTTGAAGAATAGCAAGCTGTCATCAGCGAAGAGAAGATTTGAAATGCCTGGGCTATTTCTTGCTACTTTGATTGGCGTGATATGTCCACGCACCACCTCTCTGTTCAACAGATTAACCAAACCATCTGCAACAAATAAAAAAAGGTAAGGTCTTAGTGGATCCCCTTGTCGAAGGCCCCTGGTCGGTGTGAAGAATTCTGACTATTCCCCGTTGCATTTAACTGAAAATCTGCAAGATTTGACGCACTCCATGATCCACTTAATCCACTGCGGGCAGAAACCAATTTTCCCTAGTACTTGCTCGAGATATCTCTAGTCCACCCGGTCATAGGCCTTAGCAAGGTCCAATCTGTACGCAAAGTGGGTATCATGCTGGTTTCTACTATGTTGTATCTTGTGAAAGCATTCAAACGCAATGATTGCATTATCATTGATCATTCTTCCCGGGATGAAAGCACTCTGGGTCTCAGATATGATATCATTCAGTACTGGTCTCAACCAATTCACAAGGCATTTGGAGATGACCTTGTAAGTAACGTTGCACAAGCTGATGGGTCGAAAGTCTTTCAGAGTCTGTGGTTTATTTCCTTTAGAGATTAGTACAATGACAGTATCATTGATACTTTTTGGTAGAGCACCTTTCTCAAAAAAATGCAACAATGCAGTCAGGACATCCTCTTTCAAAACAGCCCAAAATCCTTCAGAATGGAGCCAAAATCCTTAGCTGCCCATTGCCTTAAGTCTGGCTGCATAGTACCTAGCTTCGCCCCCAACTCCTCCAGGGAAGTTGCCATTCCCTCTTTCTTCCAAGCCCCTGCAATGTGGTTACTCAATGATTCTGCTCTCTCCCACAAATACTCATACCGAAAGGCTTAAGGCAATACAAACTTATATACTTTTTCTTAGTGACGTAATATCACGAACAAATATCCCATCATCTCAGATCTATACTGCATCTCGATATGGTTCCGTATTTATAAATTCCCTGTAGTGGCCTATTATCAGATTGTTCAATGGGCCGACCACCAGAATGGGGATAGTAGTTTTACATGTTGATTTATTATGGGGTGTCGCTATTTGGCTCTTGGTTTGATTAAACCTTTTGTTCTATAGATTTGAGTAGGATCTAAAAAGAGAGTATAACATTTGGATTTTGTGAATTTCAGGGTGTCTCACGCAAAATAAAACCTCTTTGCCATCACATATACGCTAATTTGCTCGGACCTCTGTTTTGGTATGAAAAAAATCAAAGTATAATTCACAAATGTACACTACACAACTGTGTCATAGAATAATTTGCACCTTTAGTACATAAACAGCATTCAGCATGTATTTCATGCATATTGCCATATCACAAAGCCATGATACATACCTCACCTGTTTGTTTTACATTGTCGTTGTCTATCCCGACAAATACAGATGGAGTAGTAACAAAATGTACATAGCTAGCTATGACCTGCCAGTACCTAATTCTGGATTGTGTGGATAAGTCAGGTCTTTTATCGATCTTGGTGGTACCATGATGCAAGTATTTAATCAATGTTTGAAACCTGAGACCGCTCATGTGCTTACATGTACGGGGGAGAGTCTGGTCGACCGGCCGGCTGAGGGTGCCGAGATGAACGGTAGAGCGATGGCCGCATGTGTCAGGACGTACTCATGTACATGCATGGGGAGTTTGCTGAGCAAGGAGCACATAATTGAAGCGAGCTCCACTCCATGTGATTCTGTACCTGCTAAGAAACCCATCAGCTCCCGCTATGGTTATTGAGTTTGCTGTCTCCACGGCGTGAAAGGCGTTGGAACTGCACCTCATGTGCAAAGGAATTCACGGCAAAGGCATTCTCCTCGTTCTCCTCGTGTGTAATCGAAGCGATGACATGCAAGCGGTGGAACATACGAATTCTAGACGCCGACGCATTCTCCTCTGTTACGCAATCCTGGGTCCTATTACCACACATTCTCCTCTGTTACGCAATCCTGGGTTCTATTACCAGCGTTTTTCACCCACATGCGTCAACCAGGCCCAACCGGAGAGCAACACCGACTTATGGGAGGCCTTGGGCCCTCTCCCCCCAAAAGACTAGCCTGTTGGGAGGAGACATAACACGATTTATAAGGACGGGGGTGTCCCCTCCTAACAGGGTAGTCTTTTAGGGGAGAGGGCCCAAGGTCTCTCATAAGTCGGTGTTGCTTTCTGGTTGGGCCTGGTTGACGCATGTGGGTCGGAAACGCTGGTGATAGCGGACCCAAAATTGCGTAACAATTGGTATCAGAGCTCAGGTGTCCGCAATAAATCTCGGTGAACTCATGGATTGTCGGTCATGGTTGGTGGGCTGGAAACGCTGGTGTTAGCGGGCCCATGGGTGACCGATGTGTGAGGGGGAGATTGTTGGGTTTAGTCCCACATCGATTGTGGGAGGAGACATAACACGATTTATAAGGGCGGGGTGTCCCCTCCTAACAGGCTAGTCTTTTGGGGGAAAAGGGCCCAAGGCCTCTCATATATATCGGGGGTAGACACACGATGTAATCTATGCCAACATAATAGCACGGGCACGCGGGGGAGCCGGCGGCGTGTGCCGGCGTCCGAGCGGCCGGGGTGCGGTATTATAGAGGTGTCATGGGGAGGAGCGCCCGTTGTCATGCCCCGGGAATTTAGCCATATTGGTGAACCTCGTTAACAAATCTCAGTGCCGTGCTTGTCTGATTGCTTGGTCCTCCGTAAATCGACGAAGCGCCTCGGATTTATTCTAACAAGTAGTATCAGAGCAATGTTCGATCAGGCGGTGGAAATTGATCTAGAGGCGAGCGACAAAGACCGGTCGCAAATGAGCACGTCGAGCGTGCGAGATGTCGGGCAGCGATTGGAGATTGTTGCGTGAGAAGCGTCGGAGATAGCAGAGCAGTTGTTAGCAGCGAGATTGGATCAATAGCAAAGGCGGCGGTGATCTAAAGCGGCGGTAGAACGATCTGATCCGAAGCAGTGCAAGCGGCGGCATTGTACGCAGGAGCTAGGGCAGGTGGAGGCGCTGGTGCAGCCAGGCAAGCAGGGCCGAAGGGCAGCGGGCTACAGCGGTCCGTGCGGGGTTGCCCGTCCAGGCGGGGCTGCAGCAGCACGCAAATATGGCGTCCGTGGCCATCAGGCTAGCCGCACGGTGATCCAAGACTGCAGGAGACAAAGCTATGCGAGATTTGTTTATGAGAAAAGGCGTTGCCAGGGTCACACGTGTGCACGAGAGTAGCATGGCTGGATCAAAAGTTTGATCGTATTTCTACTAAGGTGCACAGAAGAGCTAGCATCAAACATTGACATGAAAAATATGGTGTGAATGGATTCGTCCGATGTTTGCATGGAAGTTTTTTCTGGGTCGGTTTGCTGAGAAGGCTTGGAGTGTGTGGATAGGCAGCAGAAGCGCGTTGACAAGCGCGGACGACACGCGTATAAGGTTCAGAGGAGCCTGGAGCATGTCGCAAAGGAGCATGCATACACAGCGCGTCAAGCAATGCACGGAGACGTCCGGGTGGACACGACGCAGGGTGGAGTATGGTTGCAGTAGGATAATTTCGGCTGGGTCGGACTGGACTGTCTGACGGATCCACGGGGATGTCGGTCCAAGCAAAAGACATCGGTGATTTTCAGCGACGACGACATAGAAGCGTGATGCTGACGGTGGCCAACTTCTGGGGCGTGGAACACGTGGTGCGCGCGTGAGGGCTTGTGCGGCTTCGACAGACTATGGCGCGCGTTTGATTCAAGGTGGCGCACACATGAGAGAGATTGCAGTCGACAAGGCGCGGGGTAGCAAGGCACAACTACATTGAGTCATGTTGAAGGTGGAGTTGGCGTCTGATGGATGACTACACTCTATGCTGATGGAAGGGCTACGGCATAAATGCATGGAGAGTCGAAGCCTATTTCAGCGGGATAGCGAGAGACACGTGGATCGGTCTGGGGCCCAATGGTCTGATGGAGACGTGATACTCGATATCGGTCGGTGATGATCGGTAGTTCTCTGCAGTAGGGGTTGAGTGGTGTGGGTTCACGACCTTGGGAGACTCGACCCGGCACTAGTAGAAAAAGGGCCATTTGTCCCGGTTGGTAAGGCCCATTTGTCCCGGTTGGGGAACCGGGACTAAAGGGTCGGTACTAAAGCCCTACACCTTTAGTCCCGCTTCTTACACCAACCGGGACAGATGGGCCACCACGTGGCCACTGCGGCGAGCCCAGGCAGGAGGGCCTTTGGTCCCGGTTGGTGGCACCAACCGGGAACAAAAGGCATTCACGCGTCAACAGCTGGCAGGAGCTGAGGTTTTTGTTTTTTTTCTGAAAGGGGGTGGTTTAGGGGGTAATTTAGGGGGTTAGCTAGCTAATAGAGAGAAGTGTCCTCTCTTATCTCCGTGCTTGGTTTACCAATGCTACTGCTATGCCTAAACATGGCTTAGATTGAAGTGAAGGCAACATGTGGTGCATGTCGAAAGTAATACTAATCCTAACTTGATCAAGTTTGGATTAGTACTACTTTCGACATGCACCACATGCATGTTGGCTTCACTTCAATCCAATCCATATTCATTTCACCCACTGATATATAATAACTCTTCATGCTCGCATCATGCATCATCATAATAATAAGTCCTACTAATTATCATCATACAACTTCTACTCATTATTAATAACAAGTCATACGATCATCATCCTCATAATCATCGAACCAACCCTACTTAATTGTTCTTAGCACATGATCATTAGTATTAGGTAGGACCTAAATACCCTCTTTAAGGTAAAATAGCATAAAACAATATAGACCCTGACTCTCCATTATGGAGAATGGAGATCATCCTGTCTCCAATTCTTGCGCTTCGCTTCCTTTTGCTTTCAAGAACCTCCTTACGACTATCCATACATTTTTTCCGTTCTTTGATTTTCATGTCTCCACTTCTTTTAGAAATCCGGTATGGACAATTGAGTTTCGTAGGATGACCTGGCCGTATGTTCAAAACATCAAGGCGACCACTCTGATAGATCAGATGAGGCACACAATCATTCGGGATTTCCTGTTGAAAAACATAGTAATAACTTCGTAGTTAGCAATGTAGTTAAGTTTTAAGAATTTATGCAAAAGATGCACGGATGTCGTAATACTAAAAAATCTTACCATGGCATCTCCATGGATGTTACCGTAGTTCAACACGTGCGCTAGTGGCACGTATTGACCATAATGTGGAGGAGTTTTACAATAGATATTGTAATTCTCAAGATCAGAAGAAAACGCGACCAGATAATTTTTCTCCTTATAAGTTAACTCAGAGTCATCGGTGTAGTAGGCTCTGTCTACCATGTTCCGCACATTGTTTGAACAATCAAAATAAGCTGTCAACTATTTTGAAATGAACAATATAAATTAGTTAATAACTATGTTTGAGAAACTCACATAGCGGTAGAGTTGGAGGCGTATCAACAAGGACCCAAATGTCCATATTGTCTTAGTCGATGTCAGGATCACCAAGATCCATGGTGACAAGCAAACCCTCATCAAAATCATACATCTTGCAAAGTGCTTCCGAATTTTTGCAACCAAAATGGGTTACGCTCTCAGAATTATACAGATTTACTTCAAAATCCATATCATGATGGGTCCTTAGGTGAATTTTCTTTGTTTCCATACTTTTGTGGTCTTCAAAACCCATCCTCTCCAAGACATAGCGTCTTGCATGACATGGGATAAGCTAGTCGAATTGTAAAAGATGAAAATTACACGTTGAAATAGTTGAAGTCGTGCTTAATTACGAAAAAAACACTTGTCGTCGTTGCGTACCGTTTCAACATCGAAGGTCTCCTCGAGCTTAATGCTGAAGCGCCGATCTTCGTCCAGGGGAGGCCTGTCGCACAGACCTCGATCGTCGTGGCACCAGTCGCACTCCCCAGAGAGACTTTCGTCGTCCGAGTACGACATTTCCTACGTTCATAATTCAAATTGTAAACTTGTAAAATTCAATACATGTACTATAAAAATTAAATTAGAACATTATTATTCATCACGGGTTGACTATCGGTCTGTCGAGTCTTTTCTTGAAAACTCTCAGCTCACATGGTGTATATATTCGACCGTCGGTGATGGTAGCTCCTCCTTTCATTCCCGAGTGCATTACACCAAATTGTCTAGCACACGAGAACGAAGGAGAAGTTACCCCCATGACAACAGTCGGGATTCTTCGTCCTCTCATATATGGTGTAGACTCTCCCTCACTGATTCCTCTCTGACATTTGCGACCGTCGGTGATGGTAGCTCCTCCTTTCGTTCCCGAGTGCGTTACACCAAATTGTCTAGCACACGGGAACGAAGGAGAAGCTGCCCCCACGACAACAGTCGGGATTCTTCGTCCTCTCATATATGGTGCAGACTCTCCCTCACTGATTCCTCTCTGACATTTGTGACCGTCGGTGATGGTAGCTCCTCCTTTCGTTCCCGAGTGCATTACACCAAATTGTCTAGCACACGGGAACGAAGGAGAAGCTACCCCCACGCAACAGTCGGGATTCTTCGTCCTCTCATATATGGTGGGGACTCGACAGACTTAAAGTCAACCCGAAATATCGTTTAATTATCTTTCTAAAAAAGGACATATCGAGCGCCTGAAATTTGCCAGAACGGAAACATACATGTTTTTATCTACATCATATGAGCATTAAAACTTTGATGGTCATTACATTTCAATGGTTGAAAATATGAGCAAAAACATTTCAAAATATCTTATAGGACTCATATTGACATGGAGATTTGGCTGGTCTCACCTCGAGGTCAGAGGGGGGTCGGTGACGGGGACGACGGCGGGGATGATGGAGGGGGCTCCTAGATTTATGCAAAAACAAAAACCCTATAAGCTATCAACTAATCAAATGCAGGTAGCACCTCACCAACCTACGCGCCCCGGAAGGTAGCACCTCCCAATACTAGCCCGGCGGAGCCCAGTCCCGGACATGGCTGAGGGAGTCCTGGATTAGGGGGGTCCTCGGATGTCCTGACTATGTTCGTCTGCCGGACTGTTGAGACTATGAAGACACAAGACCGAAGACTTATCCCGTGTCCAGGTGGGACTCTCTCCGGCGTGGAACTCAAGCTTGGCGTCCAAGATATAAAGATTCCTTCTGGTGTAACCGACTTTGTACAAACCGTAGCCCCCTCCGGTGTCTATATAAACCGGAGGGTTTAGTGTGTAGGCGGACTCATACTCATTCATAATCACATAGGCTAGACTTTTAGGGTTTTAGCCATTACGATCTCGTGGTAGATCCACTCTTGTAATACTCGTATTCATCAATATAAATCAAGCAGGATGTAGGGTTTTACCTCCATCAAGAGGGCCCGAATCTGGGTAATCATCGTGTCCCCTGTCTCCTGTTACCATCGACCTCTGACGCACAGTTTGGGACCCCCTACCCGAGATCCGCCGGTTTTGACACCGACATTGGTGCTTTCATTGTGAGTTCCACTGTGTCGCCTCCAAAAGGTTCGATGGCTCCATCAATCATCTTCAACGACGCAGTCCAGGGAGAGACCTTCCTCACCGGACAGATCTTCGTGTTCGGCGGCTTCGCACTGCGGGCCAATTCGCTTGGCCATCTGGAGCAGATTGATAGCTGCGCCCCTGGCCATCAGGTCAGATTTGGGAGCTTGAATTATGTAGCCGATATCCGTGGAGACTTGATCTTCGATTCGAGCCCATGGCAGTTACTCCCTGCCACCACGATGGACACGATTTAACTCTGTCATCGGCCCATACTCAGGGGATAGCACCTGTAACCGCTTCGGCCTTAGATCCGGAGCAGATCACGGCGTCCGAGGACGAGGGGCTCAGTCCCGCCATGGAGTCCGCAGATTCTACGGCGCTGCAGCCACACACCGTCTCGACTCAGAGCGGGGCTAGTGTCTTCGGAATCCCGGAGTTGTCTCCGGCTATGGAATCCAAACCGCGTGGATCCGCGCTCATCGACCTAGATCAGGCGCCGATCCTTGAGCTCACCTCCGCGGATATTTTCCAGCACTCGCCCTTGGGCGATGTGCTAAATTCACTAAAAGCCCTCTCCTTAACGAGTGGCCCGCAGCCGAACTATATCCGGTTTGAACTGAAGGCTGATAACAGAGGATTTCGCTCCCCACCCACCACCCACTTCATAGCCACTATCGAAGACTTAACCGACGTGCTTGACTACGGCTCCGAAGACATCGACGGTATGGACGACGATAACGGAGAAGAGCAGGCAAAGCAGCCACCGCGTATAGGGCGCTGGACAACCACCTCCTCATATGACGTATACATGGTGGACACACCCAAAGAGAACAACGGCGACAAGGAGGATGATCCAATTAAGGATACACCCCCTTAAATACAGCAAAAACGCCGACGGCAGCGGCGTCGCTCTAAACCACACCGCGGCAAAAGCAGTAATACCGGCACAGGAGACAACATCACTCCGGACGACGCCGAAGACATCAACAAAGACCCCATTGAGCCAACGTCGGAACAAGACGAACGCGGAGATGGGCACGCTAGCCCTCAGGATCAGGCCACCAACGAAAACTCGGAGGACAGTAATTATCTTCCGCCCTCTAAGGATGAGGTGAGCCTCGGCACGGAAGAATTCATCGTGCCTGAGGAACCTCTCGAGCAGGAACGCTTTAAGCTTCAGCTAATAGCAACTGCAAGGAGCCTGAAAAAGAAGCAGCAGCAGCTTCAAGCTGATCAGGATCTGCTGAATGACAGATGGACTCACGTCCTAGCTGCCGAGGAACATGGCCTCGGACACCAGCCGAAGAGTTACCCGAAGCGTAAACTGCTACTCCAATTCGACGACGAGGCGCTGGCGCCCATCCGAACACCTCACAATGCGGCTGAACGACCATCGCGTGGCAGGGATAAAGCGGCCATACAAGCCGAACACCAGCCCGTGTTACCACGCCGTACAAACAGAGGCACTACAGCTCGGGAACACACGTACGACCTACGACAAGACCTGGATAACAGAGCAGGTCGCACAAGATCGATCTACGGATCGCGGGGACGCATCCCAATGCGCGACGACGACCACTGGGCCGGACGCCCCAGGCATAATCACGCCCGGGCTGAGAGCCGCATACGGACTCCATCCGAATTGCGCCATGATTTGGCCCGATATAGGGGCGCCGCACACCCCCTTTGCTTCACCGATGAGGTGATGGAGTATGAATTCCCCGATGGGTTAAAACCCGTGAACATCGAATCATATGATGGAACAACAGATCATGCAGTGTGGATTGAGGATTTTCTTCTCCAAGGACCTGCTCGGCATTGGTTAAATAGTCTGCCCGAGAACTCGGTGGGCAGTTGGGAGGACCTAGAGGACGCCTTTCTGGACAATTTCCAGGGCACATATGTCCGGCCTCCGGACGCCGATGACTTGAGCCATATAGTTCAACAGCCCGGAGAGTCAGCCAGGAAATGCTAGACTAGATTCCTATCGAAAAAAACCAAATCGTGGACTGTCCGGACGCCGAAGCCTTAGCAGCTTTCAAACACAGCATCCGCGATGAATGGCTCGCTCGACACCTCTGCCAGGAAAAGCCGAAAACCATGGCAGCCCTCACGGCGCTTATGACCCGCTTTTGCATGGGAGAGGACAGCTGACTAGCCCGTAGCAACAACAATGCAAGCGACCCTGGCAGTTCGGAAGCCAGAAACAACAACGGCTAGCAACGACGCAATAGATTCAAGCGTCAAAACAACGGTGACAACACCGATGATACGGCAGTCAACGCCGGATTCAGCGGCCCCAAATCCGGTTAGCGGAAGAAGCCATATAAAAGAAACAACCACGGCTCCTCCAGCTTGGAACGCATACTTGATCGGCCATGTCAAATCCACGTCACCCCTGATAAGCCAGCCAATCACACCAACAGGGAATGTTGGGTGTTCAAACAAGCCGGCAAGATTAACGCCAGGAGCAAAGAGAAGGGGTCACAAAGTGAGGACGATGACGATGAGCCCCGGCCACCGAACACAGGGGGTCAGAAGAAATTTCCCCCACAAGTTAAAACAGTGAATATGATATATGCTACGCATATCCCCAAAAGGGAGCACAAGCGCGCACTTAGGGACGTCTATGCGATGGAGCCAGTCGCCCCAAAATTCAACCAATGGTCATCCTGCCCGATCACTTTCGATCGCAGGGACCATCCGACCAGTATCCGGCATGGTGGTTCAGCCGTCCTGGTCCTCGACCCAATTATTGACGGATTCCAGCTCACCCGAGTCCTTATGGACGGTGGCAGCAGCCTAAACCTGCTTTACCAGGATACAGTGCGCAAAATGGGCATAGACTCATCAAGGATTAAGCCCACCAGAACCACCTTCAAGGGAGTCATACCAGGGGTGGAGGCCCGCTGTACGGGCTCAATTACACTCAAGGTGGTATTCGGATCACCGGATAATTTCCGAAGCGAAGAGTTAATTTTCGATATCGTCCCCTTCCGCAGTGGCTATCACGCCCTGCTAGGACGAACCGCATTCGCTCGATTCAATGCGGTGCCGCATTACGCCTATCTCAAGCTCAAGATGCCCGGTCCACGCGGCGTCATAACAGTTAATGGAAACACGGAGCGCTCCCTCCGGACGGAGGAGCACACCGCTGCCCTTGCAGCAGAAGTACAAGGCGACCTGGCCAAGCAGAACTTCAATTCGACGGCCAAGCCCCCGGACACCATTAAGAGAGTCCGGACAACGCTGCAGCAGGATAATCTGGCTCATCAAGAGCTCGTCTAGCAATTTGGCGTCCGTCCAGTCCCGAGCAAACAGCGGCCATTGTACCGCGCGTACATAACTACGCTCTCAAAATACTATGGGCACGGACGGAGGCGCAGCTCGATTATGGTCCACCATATGGCTTAAACCTCTTTGGGACCTTCACTTTTTTCTCTACACGCTTTTCAGGTTTCCTCCTCCCAGGCCTTTCGTAACAACGTGATTGTCGGACCTATGAAGGAACGAATACACCAAGATGAAAAATGAGCACTGACATACAAGGGAATCTCCAGGTGGTCTCTTTACGCGATCGTTATGCCTACTTTCAGTACCTTTACGCGGCTCCCTCTTCGCCGTGGCATGTCAAATAGCCCGTATGCTTATTGCACTACTTGTATAAATACGCTTGGACGTATCCATCATACTATAAGAAAAAATGGCTTGCATCCCGATTACTGTGGCATTAGCTTATTACATACTCCTTTTTTATCTTTATATTAAATATGTTTTGATATTTTTATCACTTACATCCGTACAAATTGGTACGCCTCCATTCGCCAGGGGCTTCATTACGCCCCCCAATACAGCAACAAAGTCCTAACACTTTTTCACAGTAGTCGGCCCCCGATCTTTAGCATTATATGCATTGGCTCCGAATCATGTCTTTGATCAATAGTTGGGTTGTCCGGCTCCTGTGCTTGCTACCTTACGTTCCGCTATATCGGCTAAGGTAGTAAAGGGAGAACTACTGCGATTCTGTCCCGGTTCTTCTGGACGAGCACCTCAGTAGAGAAAGCCAAAAACTGACTGTCATGATGCGGCGCGAGCCGGTCAGCTGTTCGAGAGGTTGCAAATCGTTGGAGATTTTTACCACGTACAACGCGAGGGGTCGGTTTTTTTCGATCAGATGTTTTATAGCACCCTAAGTCCGGATTTCCGAACACTAGAGGTTGCATCTAAAGCTTTTTATTGTAAAACTCCTATGGCTAGGTGAGCGTGATAAAGCCGAATAGTCCGATTGCCTGGTTTGCAGCGCTAACACCTCCTTAACGGACCAAAAATTTGGGTAAAGTGTGTTTTGTCGCCAACCGAACACCCCGGTAGTTCTTACATGGGGGCGGAAGCCGACGATTGGCCAACGTTCAGATTTGATACACGGCCGCATAGGAGGAATAATATTAAAGCATAAACGAGGCATAGATTATATTACATAGACGACCTTGTTTTGATATAGTACAACATGAATGTACTCATTCCAGGACAGTGTCTTTGGCACATTGGTCCGCCACAATTCGAGACCCCTCTAGAACATCAGCAAAGTACTTCTCCGAAGTGCGGTGCTCCTTGCCTGCGGGCGGCCCCTCCGTCGCAAGCTTGACGGCGTTCATCTTTGCCCAGTGCATTTTAACACGGGCAAAGGCCATCCCTGCTCCTTCGATGCAGGCCGACCTCTTGATGGCGTCAAGCCGAGGACAGGCACTAACCAGCCGCTTCACGAGCCTGAAGTAACTGCTCGGGATTGCTTCTGCAGGCCACAACCGGATATTTAAATTCTTCATGGCTCGTTCTGCCGCCCCATGCAGTTCGACCAGCTATTTCGGCTGATCGGTCTGGGGCACCGGATGCTCTGGCGCCAGATACTGCGACCAGAACACCTTCTCTGTCGATGCCCCCTCTTCGGCTCGGTAGAACTCCGCAGCATCAGAGATGCTGCACGGCAAATCCGCAAATACTCCTGGAGAACTCCAAACGCGGGTCAGTAAAATGTACTTCTTCTTCACATGCTTGCTTTGCATATTGAAAGCCTTACCCGCCGCGATCTTCTTTGCCTCTTGGATCTCCTGGAGGGCTTCGCGCCGTGCATCTTGTGTGCTTTGACGCACCTTGGCGAGCTCGGCCTCTTGGTCCGCATTTTTGCGTTCCAATGCCTCACACTTATCAGCAGCATCTTGGAGCTCCTTTTGGACCTCCAAAACCCTTGCCTCGTACCTTTCGCGGGTAGCTTGCTCTTTGGCTGCCTTTCCTTGGGCTTCGGCCAACTCCTTCTTCAGGGCCTCGACCTTAGTCGCTGCCCCTACAAATACAATGAAGCCACGGTCAGTTATATATTCTTAACACTCCTGATATATATGTAACAATCCGAACATACCTTGCTGGCCCTCTAGCTCCTTCTTCATACGGCCGAGTTCTTCCTCGGCCCGCTCCAGACTCTGCTTTAGTCCAGAGACTTCGGCAGCATGAGAGGTTGCTGCCAACAGCGACGCCTGTGATTCACATAGACAAATGTGGTTAGATTCCTGTTAAAAGAGATTTGATCCTCTGTCCGGCTTTTTCTTTCTAAACATCAAATAGAGCACCAGGGCTACTATCTACACTGTGACATTCTTTTTTCGACATAATTACGAACACTCACCTCGAAGCCTGTTAGAAGGCTGGTGCAGGCGTCGGTCAGCCCGTTTTTAACAGACTGAACCCTCTCAACCACCACACCCATAAGGGTGCGATGTTCCTCTACGATGGAAGCGTTTCGCACTGCTTCCTGTAGAATATCCGGTGCCTCTAGTTGGATAGAGGTCACCGGTGGAACGGGCATGCCTCCCTCTATCGAAGGCGACTGCATGCCGGACTCCGGAGCCACATAGCTCTCTGGGACGGTATTTGGCTGGGGACCGAATTGGCCCCCAGCATCAGCTTCCGTGGGGATTCTCTCCCCCGTGTGTTCGGCCGCAGAGGTCTCGCCCTCTGGCGCCCCGCTGGTGGCTTCTCGTGTCACTTCCTGGCCTGGGGCCTGGGGAGAAGAAGCTGCGGGGAGGGAGTCACTCTCCAGTACCTTCGGGTCCAAGGAGCTCCCCGAAGACACGGACCGCTCAACGGCCGGACTACATACATATAATTCAATGGATTTAATTCATGAAGGAGATAGGCGGGATATGTACATCGGATCTTTTAATACTTACGATCCGGCCAAGGGCCTCTTCCGGGGGCGCCGCTCTGGGCTGCTTTCGATGTCCCACGCGTAGCTGTCCGCGAGGGCAGTCTTCCCCCTCTTGGGCGCCTCCGCCTCCAAACTTGCGGAGGCCGCCCTCTTCTTCCTTCCCCCCTTCGGGGGAGAGTCGTTCTCCTCCTTCTCCTCCTTCTCTTCCTCCTCGTCGTCCTCATGGGTGGAGGAGGGGTCTTCGGCATCTTCGGACATCACGTCCGAAGTGCCCTTACGGCGAGGGCCACTTCTGGTCCCCGTGCCCTTCCTCTTGGCCTTCTTCTCCAGGGCCTTGTAAGGTTCCGGAGCCAGCATCCTCGTTAGCAGAGGTATGGCTGGATCCTCGGGCAGCGGAGCCAGACACTTGATCCACTCCGCCGTCCATGCCTGAAAATATAAGTAAGGGGGCTCAGGCGCTTTCTTTCTCGGATAAGCAAATAAAGGGTAAACCTTGGGATAATAAAAGACTTACCGAACTAGCGGGATAATCTATATCGTGCCCGCGGTCATCGGTCGTGTTCGGCCACGTCTGATTGGCCTTGAGCAGCACCGTCCAGATATCTTCATGCGTGGTTCCGAAGAACCCGTGCAGCGTTTGATGCTCGGCTGGGTCAAACTCCCATAAATGACAGGTTTGCTCCTGACAGGGAAGAATTCTGCGACCCAGCATTACTTGAATCACGTCGACCAGCTTGACCTTCTTGTCGACCATTCTCTTGACGCGCGTCTGGAGCGCTGTCAATTCGTCCGACGAGGACCAATTCAGGCCCTTCTCTTGCCAGGAAGTGAGCCGCATCGGGGGTCCGGATCGGAATTCGGGAGCCGCGACCCAAGTAGGCTCGCGGGGCTCGGTGACGTAGAACCACTGTGCCTGCCCTCCCTTGACGGTCTCCATAAATGCACCAGTGGGCCAGGTGACATTGGACAACTTGCTCACCATGGCACCTCCGCACTCCGCGTGCTCGCCGCTTACCACCTTGGGCTTCACATTGAAGGTTTTTAGCCACAACCCGAAGTGGGGGGGAATGCGGAGGAAGGCCTCACACACGACGATAAATACCGAGATGTTGAGGATAGAGTTCAGGGCTAGATCATGAAAATCTACCCCGTAGTAAAACATCAGTCCGCGGACGAAAGGATGGAGTGGAAATCCTAACCCGCGGACGAAGTGAGGGATAAATACCACCCTCTCATTTGGCTTTGGGGTGGGGATAATTTGCCCCTGGTCCGGGAGGCGGTGAGCGAACTCTTTGGCCAAATACCCGGCCTCCCGAAGCTTGACGACGTCCTTCTCCTTGATGGAGGAGGCCATCCATTTGCCCTGCACTCCGGACCCAGCCATGGTCAGAGTGCTTCTTTGAGGCGGAAGGGGATGAAAACTTGGGCGCTGGAGCTCGAGAATGGAGAGGCAGAGAGAAAGAAGGCGTGGGTGGAAAAGTGGATCCTTATCCCTTATAAAGGCAGTAAATATTAAATGCCTCCCCAGTTGCCTCAAACCTCGCCTATTCCTATGGGCCGCACGAAACGGCACAGTTGGGTTACCCATACCCGTATTGATGAGAATCCCACAATAAGGGGACGCGATCTCTGCTTCGACAAGACGTGCCAATAAACCCGCGTCTTGAAACGTGGAAGGGCAAGATCATAAACAGTTCGATATTGTAATCGGATGGTGACGTAATGTCATACTGCAAAAAGGATTGTCGGCAGATTGGACTCGTAGAATATTATATTCTCTATAGTGGTATGTGGTATTTATTTTGCAGAGCTGGACACAATTGTATTCAAAAGACTATTCGGAATGGAACCCGCCTTGCAATGCCGAACTATCTGCGCGCCGTACATCTTGTCATTGAAGCCTAGTTCAGGGGCTACTGAGGGAGTCCTGGATTAGGGGGGTCCACGGATGTCCGGACTATGTTCGTCTGCCGGACTGTTGAGACTATGAAGACACAAGACCGAAGACTTATCCCGTGTCCAGGTGGGACTCTCTCCGGCGTGGAAGGCAAGCTTGGCGTCCAAGATATAAAGATTCATTCTGGTGTAACCGACTTTGTACAAACCCTAGCCCCCTCCGGTGTCTATATAAACCGGAGGGTTTAGTCTGGAGGCGGACTCATACTAATTCATAATCACATAGGCTAGACTTTTAGGGTTTTAGCCATTACGATCTTGTGGTAGATCCACACTTGTAATACTCGTATTCATCAATATAAATCAAGCAGGACGTAGGGTTTTACCTCCATCAAGAGGGCCCGAACCTGGGTAAACATCGTGTCCCCTGTCTCCTGTTACCATCGACCTCTGATGCACAGTTCGGGACCCCCTACCCGAGATCCGCCGGTTTTGACACCAACAATGGCCCCTCTGATCAAGCAGGCCTCCTTCGCCGAGTCGACGACGAGGATGTGAGACAGACATCGTCGACGTTGATGCGGGAATAATTGCCTGAACTAAAAAAATAAACTAGTTCTATTAATTTTCTTGCTAAAAATAAACTACTTCTATAGTAAAATAAAGTAGTTTTATTAAATCAACTAGTTCAACTACTAGGCACTTACTATAAATAAAATAAAGTAGTACTTACTAAAAATAAACTACTTCTATATATAGTAAAAATAAAGTAGTTTTATTAAATCAACTAGTTCAACTACTATAACCACTTACTATAAATAAAATAAAGTAGTACTTACTAAAAATAAACTAGTTTAACTAGTTATATTATTTTTCTAACTAATTATATTAAACACTTTCTAATTAAGTAGTACTTACTAAAAGTTATCGGGGAGGGGGGTATATCGACAACGACATACCCGATAAAAAATAATAAGAGGAAGAAGAAGAAAAAAAAGAGAAGAAGAAAGAAAGGAATAGAGGAGGAGATCAAAGAAAAAAAAGAAGAAAAAAAAAGAGGATAAGAAGAAAGGAATAGAGGAGAAGAAGAAAAAATAGAATAATATATTATTCCGTTTCTTCTTCTTCTCCTCTATTCCTGCTTCTTCTCCTCTCTTTTTTCTTCTTTTTCATCTTCTTATTTATTTCTCCTCTTCTTCCTCTCTTCTTCTTCTAATTATTCTAATTCTTCTTCTTCTTCTTCTCCTTCTTCCTCTTCTTATTTTCCATTTTCCTCTCCTGCTTTTTCTTCTAAATATGAACATATACATAAATGACTTTGATCATACACAATATGAACATATACACAATATGAACAAAATTACAACAGAAAAAACCATAAAAATTCTATGAACAAAATAAAAATTCTATTAACAAAATTACAACAGAAAAAAATCATAAAAATTCTATGAAACAAATTGACATATTCTTTACATATGAACATACAAACATTTGCATATTCAACAATAATATCACCAAAAAAATCTATGAACAGAAAAAAATTCTAAATTTTGCATATTCTTTTATGAACAAATTACAACAACTAAATTAACTACACAACTAAACTACACATCTAAATAAATACAACTACACATCTAAACTTAATTAGGAAAATGCATATGCAGAGGGGTGCCCGACGACGAGGAGAATGAGCTCACTGCAGGGGGGCGGCGACGAGGAGGCAGGGCACAGCGACGGCGACGAGGAAGCAGGGCACGACGACGGCGACGGTGGGGTAGGGGCGCGGCGACGGGCGACGAGGAGGTAGGGCCGGCGGCGTCGGTGCAGGGATGGCGCGGGGCAGCGACGGCGTCGGAGGCAGGGGCGACGACGGCGACGGCGAGGCAGAGGGGCAGCCTGGTGGCGTCGTCTGGGCAGGGAAGACGAACTGAATGAAAATTTTCACAAGTCTTGCTTATATAGACGGAGCATTAGTCCCGGTTCGTGGCACGAACCGGTACCAATGCACCCTTTAGTCCCGGTTGGTGGCACCAACCGGGACCAAAGGTCTCTTTTCAGCAGCCCAAAGGGCGGGAAGCAGAGGCCTTTGGTCCCGGTTGGTGGCACCAACCGGGACTAACAGGGGTCATTGGTCCCGGTTGGTGCCACAAACCAGTACCAATGCACCCCTTTAGTCCCGGTTGGGCCACCAACCGGGACCAAAGGCCTTGTGTTGCCCACGTCGCGGCCAAAAGTTTAGTCCCACCTCGCTAGTTGAGAGAGCCCGAGAGTGGTTTATAAGCGCTGCTGCGCCCACCCTCTCGAGCTCCTCTCAATTGCAGGTTTTCGGGCCTAATCTGTCACTATGTGCCTGTGGGCCTACTGGGCCTGCTGTGGGCCTGAATCCTGGCCCATGGTTGGGTTTCTAGTCGTATTCAGGTCGTGGTGGCCCAGTAGGTGGCAATTTTTTATTTTTTTTGTTTTCTTTGTTGCTTTATTTATTTTATTTTGTTTCTACTTACAACAAAATACTTACTATTGCTATTTTTATTTATTTTATTAAAAGTTTATTTATTTTACTTTATTAAAGTTTATTTTGTTTCTACTTATTTATTTTATTAAAGTTTATTTTATTTTATTTTATTTTGTTTTGTTTCTACTTATTTATTTTACTAAAT
>NC_057802.1:21408482-21427560 GCF_018294505.1 Triticum aestivum
TTAAAGTTTATTTTGTTTCTACTTATTCATTTTAATTTGTTTCTACCTATTTATTTTATTTTCTTTTGTGTTGTTTCTATTTATTTTATGTTCATTCTTTGAGCTAAATGACCCTGAAATTGAAAAGCACTTTAGATGAACTCTGAAGAGGTTGAAAATTGGCATGGTATCATCATTTCACCCAAAATAGCATGTGGTAAAAAGTTGAGAGGTTACGGCAAAAACTGGATGCACTTCGTGTACAAAACAGACAATCTCTTTCGAAGTATCAGGGTTTCGGACAAAAGCTCATCTGTTACAAAGGGATTTCATTTTTTTGAACTCCAGACTTTTTGTGTGTTCAAAATGCACCATTCAAAGCCACATCATCAATTTTGAACCCTTTCTGACTTCATTTGTTATTTTTCATGCATTTACTGTTTTTTAGCTATATGACCCTGAAAATGAAAAGCACTACAAATGAACTCTGAAACGGTTGAAAATTGGCATGGTGTCATCATTTCACCCAAATAGCATGTGCCAAAAAGTTGAGGGGGTTACGGCAAAAACTGGATGCACTTCGTGTACAAAACGGACAATCTCTTTCGAAGTATCAAGGTTTCGGACGAAAGCTCATCTGTTACAAAGGGATTTCATTTCTTGAACTTATTTGAACTCCAGACTTTTTTGTGTTCAAAATGCACCATTCAAAGCCACATCATCAATTTTCAACCCTTTCTGACTTCATTTGTTATTTTTCATGCATTTACTGATTTTTTTGAGCTATAAGACCCTGAAATTGAAAAGCATTTCAAATGAACTATGAAAAGGTTGAAATTTGGCATGGTATCATCATTTCACCCACATAGCATGTGCTGAAAAGTTGAGAGGGTTACGGCAAAAACTGGATGCACTTCGTGTACAAAACGGACAATCTGTTTCGAGATATTAGGGTTTCATACGGAAACTCGTCTGTTACTACGAAAAGGTTGAAAGTTGGCATGGTATCATCATAATAGTTGTGGAGAGAAAGTCTTCACTTTTTCTTCGCTTGTGTCCTTTGCTTATTGTGCCGTAACCATGGATAATCTTCATCATTTATCAGGATGCTTGGGTCAGCCTTGACTTTGAAGGGAGGAATTTCATCAAACTTTTCATAATCTTCAGACATGTCTGTCTTGCCCTCCACTCCCACGCTGTCCCTATTTCCTAAAAGAACTATGTGGCGCTTTGGCTCATCGTATGATGTATTCGCTTCCTTATCTTTTCTTTTTCTCGGTTTGGTAGACATGTCCTTCACATAGATAACCTGTGCCACATCATTGGCTAGAACGAACGGTTCGTCAGTGTACCCAAGATTGTTCAGATCCACTGTTGTCATTCCGTACTGTGGGTCTACCTGTACCCCGCCCCCTAACAGATTGACCCATTTGCACTTAAACAAAGGGACCTTAAAATCATGTCCGTAGTCAAGTTCCCATATGTCCACTATGTAACCATAATATGTGTCCTTTCCCCTCTTGGTTGCTGCATCAAAGCGGACACCGCTGTTTTGGTTGGTGCTCTTTTGATCTTGGGCGATCGTGTAAAATGTATTCCCATTTATCTCGTATCCTTTGTAAGTCAATACAGTCGAAGATGGTCCCGTGGACAACGAGTACAGCTAATCACAAACAGTGTTGTCACCTCTGAGACGTGTTTCCAACCAACTGCTGAAAGTCCTGATGTGTTCACATGTAATCCAGTTGTCACACTGCTCCGAGTGTTTGGAGCGCAGACTGTTCTTGTGTTCATTGACATACGGGGTCACCAAGGTAGAGTTTTATAAAACTGTGTAGTGTGCTTGAGACCAAGAATGCCCGTCCCTGCATATTATTGAGTCCCCTCCAAGCGTGCCTTTTCGAGTCAGTCTCCCCTCATACCGCGATATAGCGAGACCTGTCTTCTTAAGGCCAGGAATGAAGTCAACACAAAACCCAATGACATCCTCTGTTTGATGGCCCATGGAGATGCTTCCTTCTGGCCTAGTGCGGTTGCGGACATATTTCTTTAGGACTCCCATGAACCTCTCAAAGGGGAACATATTGTGTAGAAATACGGGGCCCAGAATGACAATCTCATCGACTAGATGAACTAGGACGTGCGTTATGATATTGAAGAAGGATGGTGGGAACACCAGCTCGAAACTGACAAGACATTGCGCCATATCAC
This sequence comes from Triticum aestivum, assembly GCF_018294505.1. Lineage (NCBI taxonomy): Eukaryota > Viridiplantae > Streptophyta > Magnoliopsida > Poales > Poaceae > Triticum > Triticum aestivum. The sequence continues at coordinate 21,410,673 of NC_057802.1, forward strand.
TCCTTAGCCTTGGTATGATTTCTAGATCGATCACCTTCTGAGAGATTGCATTGAGGAATGCACATAGCTTCACAATGGCTAATCGGACGTTTTCCGGTAGAAGCCCCTCAATGCAACCGGAAGCAGTTGCGTCATAATCACGTGGCAGTCATGACACTTTAGGTTCTGGAACTTTTTCTCTGGCATATTTATTATTCCCTTTATATTCGACGAGAAGCAAGTCGGGACCTTCATACTGAGCAGGCATTCAAAGAAGATTTCCTTCTCTTCTTTGGTAAGAGCGTAGCTGGCAGGACCTTCATACTGCTTTGGAGTCATGCCTTCCTTTTCGTGCAAACGTTGCAGGTCCTCCCATGCCTCAGGTGTATCTTTGTCTTCCCATACACGCCCGAGAAGCCTAGCAGGTTCACGCAAAGGTTCTTCGTCACATGCATCACGTCGATTGAAGAGCGGACCTCTAGGTATTTCCAGTAGGGTAGGTCCCAAAATATAGATTTCTTCTTCCACATGGGTGCGCGTCCCTCAGCGTCATTTGGAACAGCTAGTCCGCCGGGACCCTTTCCAAAGATTACATGTAAATCATTGACCATAGCATGTACATGATCACCGGTACGCATGGCGGGCTTCTTCCGGTGATCTGCCTCGCCTTTGAAATGCTTGCCTTTCTTTCGACATTGATGGTTGGTCGGAAAAATCGACGATGGCCCAGGTTCACATTCTTCCTGCATCTGTCCAGGTATATACTTTTGGTGTCAGCTAAACAGTGCGTGCATGCGTGGTATCCCTTGTTTGTCTGTCCTGAAAGGTTACTGAGAGCGAGCCAATCGTTGATGGTTACAAACAGCAACGCGTGGAGGTTAAATTCCTCCTGTTTGTGCTCATCCCACACACGTACACCGTTTCCATTCCACAGCTGTAAAAGTTCTTCAACTAATGGCCTTAGGTACACATCAATGTCGTTGCCGGGTTGCTTAGGGCCTTGGATGAGAACTGGCATCATAATGAACTCCCGCTTCATGCACATCCAAGGAGGAAGGTTATACATACATAAGAGTCACGGGTCAGGTGCTGTGATTGCTGCTCTGCTCCCCGAAAGGATTAATGCCATCCGCGCTTAAACCAAACCATACGTTCCTTGGGTCACCTGCAAACTCTGCCCAGTACTTTCTCTTGATTTTTCTCCACTGCGACCCGTCAGCGGGTGCTCTCAACTTCCTGTCTTTCTTACGGTCCTCCCTATGCCATCGCATCAACTTGGCATGCTCTTCATTTCTGAACAGACGTTTCAACCGTGGTATTATAGGAGCATACCACATCACCTTCGCAGGAACCCTCTTCCTGGGGGGCTCACCGTCAACATCACCAAGGTCATCTCGTCTGATCTTATACCGCAATGCACCGCATACCGGGCATGCGTTCAAATCCTCGTACGCACCGCGGTAGAGGATGCAGTCATTAGGGCATGCATGTATCTTCTGCACCTCCAATCCTAGAGGGCATACGACCTTCTTTGCTGCATACGTACTGTCGGGCAATTCGTTATCCTTTTGAAGCTTCTTCTTCAATATTTTCAGTAGCTTCTCAAATCCTTTGTCATGCACAGCATCCTCTGCCTTCCACTGCAGCAATTCCAGTACGGTACCGAGCTTTGTGTTGCCATCTTCGCAATTGGGGTACAACCCTTTTTTGTGATCCTCTAACGTGCGATCGAATTTCAGCTTCTCCTTTTGACTTCGCATTGTGTCCTTGCATCGACAATGACCTAGCGGAGATCATCATCATCGGGCACATCGTCTTGTTCCTCTTGATCTTCAGCAGCTTCCCCCATTGCAGCATCACCGTATTCAGGGGGCACATAGTTGTCATCGTCGTCTTCTTCTTCGCTGCCTTCCATCATAACCCCTATTTCTCCGTGCCTGGTCCAAACATTATAGTGTGGCATGAAACCCTTATAAAGCAGGTGGGTGTGAAGGATTTTCCGGTCAGAGTAAGACTTCGTATTCCCACATATAGGGCATGGACAACACATAAAACTATTCTGCTTGTTTGCCTCAGCCACTTCGAGAAAATTATGCAGGCCTTTAATGTACTCGGAGGTGTGTCTATCACCGTACATCCATTGCCGGTTCATCTGCGTGCATTATATACAATTATGTGTGTCAAAAGTAAGAAAATTAGACAAAGTGTCTATCTAAAGTAAGAATTGTTTTTCTTTCAGAAAGAAGATAAGAACAAGAGGCTCACCACGGTCGTGTCGGCGACGAGATCGGCGCGGGCGATCGACGGCGGTGAAGACGGGGACGGGACGTGACAGACCGCTAAACCTATGCAAATCTCGGGGAAAATGGAGCTTGGAGGTCGAGCTTCGAGAGGAGAAAACTTAACTAGTGTGGCTCGGGCATTTCATCGAACACCTCATGTGCATAGGAGGTGAACTAGAGCACCCAAATGCCCTCCCCTCGCCAGCCAGAAAAAACAGAGCACTGTGGAGTGCTCTGCAGCGGCGAGGGGGTATATATAGGCAACTCATTTGTCCCGGTTCGTGGCTCGAACCGGGACTAAAGCTCCCCCTTCTGTCCCGGTTCGAGCCACGAACTGGGACCAATGTATGTGGGCTAGGAGCGAGGCCCATTGGTCCCGGTTCATGCCAGGAACCGTGACAAATGGGTCCAGACGAACCGGGACCAATGCCCCCGAGGCCCCGGCCGGCCCCCTGGGCTCACGAACCGGGACGAATGCCCCCATGGGTCCCGGTTCGTGACTGAACCGGGACTAATGGGTTGGCCATGCCCCAAACAAAGCCCTGTTTTCTACTAGTGAGGATAGCAGAGGCTCGACGCGGTGACAGTGGCGAGGCGTGCGGTAAGCACGAGACACAGCGACAGGCCAAGGCACAGGTGGTCAGAAATTATGCAGGGGGTCCTGAAGCAGTGTTGACGAGTACCGGATTCAACTTGGTAACTGGGTCTATCGGTGCTGGAAGATGGACAGGAGTTGACCATGGAGAATATGAGAAAGTGACGGAGAGCCTGAAATTGTCAAAAGCTGAGAGAGTACATGGCCGTATATTCTGTGGTTTTTAGTGCACATGGCAAAGTGCGGATGACAAGTACAGAAGGCGGTGGAGTGCTATAGCTATAGGACATGGGAAAGTGCGGATGACAAGTACAGAAGGCGGTGGAGTGCTATAGCTATAGGACATGTCAGAGACAATCCGGGAAAAAGGGTGAGACAACTGTAAATTTGACTCGGAGTGACACAGGGCGATGGTGAAATTCCTTCAAGTTTCAGACAGACAGTCAAGAAAGAGCGGTGACGTTGAGTTCAGGTAACTCTTATATGTGGCGTCCAATATGTGAGTTGTTAATTTTCACACAGACAGAGGGTGGTGTGTGATGGTGTTGAATGGATTCTCTGGAAGTTGGGAGCACAAGGTAGAGTAACGAAGAATTTAATTTTGCTCGAGTGTTTTCTGTGAGAAGACAAGAAGGGACTACAGTTGCAGGTGGAGTCACATAGAGTCTGTGAGTAGCAGCGGTTCTCATGGCGTATCTCAAGTTCAATGTACATGGAGGTTCGACGCATGGATGAATTCAAGGTGGTGAAGAATATTCGTCAAGGTGGAGTTTGTTAGAATTGTGTCGAATATTATTGTACAAGGTAGATTACAATTGGACTTGGTATTGGACTGTGTGTAGATAGGGTAGGAGTTTGCCCTGTGCCAGCAGATGGCAAAGGGCCGGCTGAATAAACTCTGGTAAAGGCTTATTTGCCGTCTGCTGGCAGAGGGCAAAGAGCCTGTAGCCTTTGCCATCAGCTGGCCGATGGCAAAGCCTCTGGACGGCAGAGGAACGGGGTTAGCCACGTTAGGAGGCTAACGGCGTGCTTTGCCATCTGCCAGCAGATGGCAAAGGCTGCAGGCTCTTTGTCATCTCCCAGCTGATGGCAAAGGCTATAGGCTCTTTGCCATCAGCGAGCTGATGGCAAAGGGTGCAGGCTCTTTGCCATCGGCCAGCTGATGGCAAAGGCTGCAGGCTCTTTGCCATCCGCCAGCTGATGGCAAAGGATGCAGGCTCTTTGCCATCTGCTGGCAGATGGCAAAGAGACCAAATAGGCCAGACGAGCGGTTCACAGGGTGCTGCCACGTGGCCTCTTTGCCATCTGCCAGCGGATGGCAAAGATCTTTGCCATTGGCTAGCAGATGGCAAAGTGCCTATATTGCCTCATTTAATTTTGTTTTTTCTTATATCAATTCATTTTCACAGAAAATCAAACATATATATATATATATATATGACCAATATAGCATATTCAACACATATTACCAATAGTCATGAACACATATATATCCAACACATGTTACCAATAGTAGCAAGTTTCATCCATACATATACATAGTTTCATCAATATTACACAGTTTCATCATAGGTAGCAAGTTTCACAAAGTCAAAACAAAAACTAAAGACAAGCACTCCATCAACCCAAGCTTCCGTGATCTGAATCAAATCTACAAAATGGGAAAGAAGAAAGTTAGAAGAAGAAGACTAGAAGAAGAATATTATTATGATGCAACTAAAATGTGAAGATTATTATGATGCAACTTATATTTGTAAAATATGTCATTTTGGAGCTAAGTATGATTATTATGTCATTTTCGAACGGGAGACGCATAGTGGTCACGCATACTGATTATTCAATCTACCTACAGCTAGCATGTTTCATCGGCACGAAGACCGGAACATAGCAAATGATTGGGGGAGGATGAGATGTCATTTGTGCTCACCCACGAACGCCGGGGCAGAGCTCGTTGAACGCACGGGGAGGTCGTTGAACACCAGACCCTCGTAGCGACGAAACAACTGCACATTTAAATCCACCCGATCAACACAAATATATATGATGTTTTTCATAATAAAATCGGAAAATATATGACCTAACTCATAATTCATAAATATATGACCCCGTCTGCCTGTGGAAGGCCGAAAAGCACCTGTTCAGTCAACAGGAAGCCGAAGAGGTGTCGGGGGTCGGGGGTGTCGTGTCTGGGTGTCGTGGTGTCAAAGGGACAAAGATAAATTCTATCGGCAAAAGTGGACTGTAAAGAAAAGCCTGCTACATGATCCTCAAAACATCTATAAGCATATCCTAAATCTTTACTGAATCTTCTAAGCTTGATGTCAGTGTGTATAAGATATTGCCTATAAGACCACTTTCTGGTAATGATCGGACATGTAGAAAAAGTTTAAAAGACAGCCAAATAAAATGACAAGCAGCAGCTAAAAGAGAAATAACTGAATATACAACTTTGTTGAAGCAAGTTTCATTTGTGCTCTCCAGATGGCCATAAATGTCGCCCTTTCGAACGGGAGACGCTCTCCAGATGGACAATCTTACGACAGTTATAAATATGCAAAGAAATGCAAATTTATAGACGTCGCTCTTTCGAACGGGAGACGCCTAGGTTACGAGACTTGACATGAAAGCAAAATCTATTGGCATCGGCACGACGACCGGAACAAAGCAAATATGCAATTGTAACATTCATAGCAAAAAGACTATGTTCAAAGAAGACTATGTACGCTCTTTAACCACAAATTCTCGGTCACATCGGCAGTCCCCTATACATCTAGCATACTAGGTTTCTTCCCTTTCTTCTTACCATGGCTCTCAAGAAAAGAAGGAATGTTTCAGATTATCTTCTTTGAACAGATCATGTGCAAAATTACATTCTATCAATCATAATGATATGGTTAAGGGCCTGTTCGGAGACTTGCTAGCTTCTCAAAAACTTCTCATATCGAACTTCTAGCCTCACTTCTCACTTCACGTGGAGTGGAGCAAACTGTTCTGGAGCGAGGCAGCTTCTCCCCAGCCCCTGGGTGAGCTGGCAGACCAACTGGGGCGGTGAAGCCCAGCTTCTTGCCACCTTGGGCCGGCTGGAAGCAGTCCATTTCGGGCTAAACTGCAAACAGGCCAAAAAAAGGGAGAAACGAGCTGGGCCTGGTTCCTGGAGTGAATGCCTGGGCTTATTTTTTTCATAGGAGATAAATTGTGCGAATTTTGGCTGTACATAGATCTGCTCTGCGAGTTGATTGCTCTGTTTCTTGGCCTTGATTTTGCTCCAATGCTCACTACTTAATTTTGGTATGCAGAACCGGATAGTTTCCAGCATGACCATGACATACAATAGCAGAGATTTCATTCTCGTACGTACCTAGTAGTATGAATTAGTAGTAGCAAACTGTTCTGGAGCGAGGCAGCTTCTCCCCAGCACCTAGGAGCAAAAAAGCCGCATCCGATATTCCCTTTTGCTCCTACGTGCATATGCACCCATTGTCGAAATACACATTTCGAAAAGTTCAAAAATTCGGAACAAAAATCCCGCATGTATATCCGGACATTTTATGTCCGTTCACAAGGTTTCGGTGAAAAACGACGTTTTTGGTGGCTTGTTAAAAAAGACAATTTCTGATGCTTCATTCTAACTATTCACGAGGCATTTCTTTATCTTTTTTACACAAGCCATAAAAAACGTCGTTTTCACCGAAACCTTGTGAACGGACATAAAATGTCCAGATATACACGCGGGATTTTTGTTCCGAATTTTTCAAATTTTCAAAACGTGTGTTTTCGACAATGGGTGCATATGCACCTAGGAGCAAAAAAGCCGCGTCCGATATTCCCTTTTGCTCCTACGTGCATATGCACCCATTGTCGAAATACACATTTCGAAAAGTTCAAAAATTCGGAACAAAAATCACGCGTGTATATCCGGACATTTTATGTCCGTTCACAAGGTTTCGGTGAAAAACGACGTTTTTTGTGGCGTGTGTAAAAAGACAATTTCTGATGCTTCATTCTAACTATTCACAAGGCATTTCTTTATCTTTTTTACACAAGCCACAAAAAATGTCGTTTTTCACCGAAACCTTATGAACGGACATAAAATGTCCGGATATACACGCGGGATTTTTGTTCCGAATTTTTCAACTTTTCAAAATGTGTGTTTTCGACAATGGATGCATATGCACCTAGGAGCAAAAAAGCCGCGTCCCAATATATTAGCCTGGATGAAGATCGTTTTTTTGCTAGTGCGTGTACTACAGTGTCACAAATATCTATTATAGTATTATTAAAACGATAGAAAACGAACGGTTTAGATGTAACAATTGAAAAAGAGTTAAAAAGAGCGGTTATGATTTACAAGAAACAGAATTAAAAAAAACAATGGCAAGGCTCACAGTGTTGGAATCGGCCAGACAAAAAACAATCCCTAGGCTGGCCAAAAAAGAGAAAAGCTGGACTCGGGACTCAATATGTATAACAATGGCAAGGCCAAGGCTCACCGTGTTGGAATCGGCCAGACAAAAAGCAGTCCCGCTCGGCCAGAAAAGAGAAAAGATGGACTCCGGACTCTATACGTATATGTATACGTGTCTCTTATGTACGTGAACTCGTCTAAGCGCTGATAAAAGGTATTGCCTTCAGCAGATATGTACATGCTTTTTCCTCTACCGGTCACACCATATTTGTGGGAAAAACCTCCATATGATTTAACATATACAGTATATATTAGTTAAAATATTTAATCCACTAATCATGTATTTTAATCGTCCAGATTTAAAGCAGATTGACATAAAATTATGTGCTGATCAGGCACATTTACACGGACAGCATAAACTTTAAGTAAGTTTGGTTTTCTCCTATTCCTCACCGCACAGGCTGGCTCCTGGCTGCATGGTGCATATCCATACACTTTTTTTGTTGAGGAAAGCATATCCATATATACACATGTGTGCCTTGCTCCCGTACCGCACGGAAGGCACGGCCTGAAAACTATGAGTATCCATTGATTAAGGATGAGATGCACGCCCACTATTAGTAGAAATGTGTTGCCAAGCAATAAAAGCAAGCCACCATGATATACCATCTATAGGCGGCAAAAAGTATATATTTTCATTGTCATTTAAACTATAAGTTCCAGATAAAGAACATGACACGCCTTCATATTTAAGCTTCGAGTATATTGAATAAAAAAACATTTAGAACATCAGTATTTGCCGACAATAGTGCACTTAATATAAATACATATTATTTCCTTCTATTATATTTAATATATCATTGCTATTTTTGGTATATATTATTTTCTTCTATAATTTTTGATATATCATTGCTATCGCTGATATATATCATTTTCGTCTATAACATGATGCCACGGAAAGTACTGGTAGAGAAAAGCAAATTATGGGCAAAATAAAATAATTAGCAAGTTATGATGTGCATGGAACAAAATATTTTACCAGTTTTGATACCATTTACCAATGATTATGTATATTAGATTGGAGAACACAGAGAATTCGATTAAGATGGTAAGACATCAAATCATGTGGAACATGTAGGGTACAGTATTGATAGACAATAAGGTTCAGTTATAAGCCATGAATCTTACATATTCTCTAAATACCATAAAACAAATTGTGACAAAATATCAAGGGATAAGAACAAGAGGAATACACATGGCAATAGAATAGTACGAGATATTTTGTCTTTGAATTTCACACGTCAAGATCTTTGACACCAACTTAGTACAATATATGAATGTAAATGTATCAAAATTTAAGGCGAATAATATGTAATAAAATAGGTTAAGAACATAACATATAACATAGCAATATATGGAAAATCTAGCCGCGCAAATGCGTGGGTAGCCCCGTAGTTCCCAGTTAAGACAAGTTATAATAAAGATGAATAACCAGTTTTGTTATATGTCATACAACAAAAGTTTACGCATATGAACTATATAGCAGTACATTTGCACACATATACCACTAGCAGTATAACTACACACATATAGCAGTACATTTTCTGCATAGCCTAAAAATGCATTTCACTGTTCTGAAATTTGTTCACACATTAGCAGTCATTGCAGTACCCACATAGCAATATGCATTAACTTGTGATTCCAGAATTAAACAACCAACAACATGCGCCAGGGTAGGATTTTGCACACAACAAGTACTCTGAAAATAAACTGCACACATGTACAGAACAGAGAACATGAGCCAGGACACTGATCCATAGGGAAGAAGAGAAGGGGACGAGCTCACCTTGCAGTTTAGGCTTCGGGGGCGTGGTCGTCCTGGTGCCGCTCCTAGCTTGGGAGCGTCGCTCGGGCGTCAATGGCGTCGGGGCTAGCTCCTCTGAGACATGGGGTCGCAGCTCCTTGCAGCAGGCGCGTCGGACGGCGGCGAAGATGGGATCCGGCGGGAAATAGACCGGGCTGACAGGGGCGGGGCGGTGGGCGGCCTGGATCCGGAGCGGCGACCGACGGGGACCGGCGCGGCCGGCCTCGATCCTTGGGGTGGCGGGCGGCGACCGGCGGGGAGGCGCAACCGGTCGGTCTCCTCCCTCGCGGTGGGGCGGGAATGGACCGGCGGGATGGCCTATCCTCCGGCCATGTAGGGGAAACCGACGGCGGCGGCGACCGGTGAGGGCGGCGGCGGCGAACAGTGAGGGCGGCGGGGAACCCTATCCAGCGCGCATGGGAGTGGGCTGGGACTGTTTCGGGGTGGCTCGGGTTTTTTTTAAGGGAGGCTGGGGGTTTTCTTTTCTTTAATTTTTCACTCTTTGCTTTTTTTTAGCAAGGAGAGAGATAGTCCCACCTCTTTGCCATCAGCCAGCAGATGGCAAAGGCCCACATCTTTGCCTCACCCAGCTGATGGCAAAGACCCACCTCTTTGCCATCAACCAGTAGATGGCAAAGAATCTTTGCCGTCCGCTGGCAGATGGAAAAGAGGTGGGGCTAGAGGGCCGTTACAGCACCGTCATCCACTGGGCCCCACCCACTTCTTTGCCATCTGCCAGCAGACGGAAAAGATTCTTTGCCATCAGCTGGCAGATGGCAAAGAGGTGGGTTGATAGGCCGTTACAGCACCGGCGTCCACTGGACCCCACCCACCTCTTTGCCTTCTGCCAGCGGACGACAAACATTCTTTGCCATCAGCTGGCAGATGGCAAAGAACAGGCTGATGGCAACCAGGTTCTTTGCCGTCTGTCAGTTCTTTGCCGTCTGTTTTTTGTAAGCGGTTGGCAAAGACGTTCTTTGCTATCCGCTGCCAGACGGCAAAGAGCTGACTGATGGCAAATTCCCTGTTTCCAGTAGTGATAGGACACTTGTATCCTAGGCCTCTCATATATATCGGGGTAGACCCACGATGTAACCTATGCCAACATAATAGCACGGGCACGCAAGGGAGCCGACGACGTGTGCCGGCGCCCGGGCGGCTGGGGTACGGTATTATAGCGGTGTCATGGAGAGGAGCGCCCGTAGTCATGCCCCGAGATGTAACCATATCGGTGAACCTCGTTAACAAATCTCGGTGTCGTGCTTATGTGATTGCTTGGTCCTTAATAGATCGACGAAGCGCCTCGAATTTATTCTAACATCCTCCGTGCGGCCGTCTCCTAGTCGTGGAAATCACTGGCGCAACGTCCCGCACAGGAATTCTCGGCCGAGGTGTTCATTGTAGGTCGTGGAAACTAGGTTGTCCTTCGTCATCCCTGATAATGAATCCTCGGCCATGGCAATCTCCTAGTACTCGACGCAAGGCCCTTGTTGTGTGATGGCGGCAGCTAGGAGGATATGTGATCCTTTTGTTCTATATATAGTCTTGAGATTAAAGTGGTACCGGAAAATTATTCTAGGGCATATGTGGTTTTTTTCTTTTCAATGAACGTATGCATGCATGAGCCAAGCCATTAGACCACGCCCAGGCTGGCTTCTTTTTTTTATTAATAATGGGAATGGTCCACAAAACGTTTAAAAACAGGCCTCATGTCTGAACGCTGCCTTGTTTTTAATAATGGCAATGCTTTACGAAATGCTTTTCCGTCATAATGGTAGTGGTGGGTAATTTTTGAACTATAGAATTTATCTAATGGCTGTAAATTTTAGACTATTAGATAAACGGTCGGGTGTTTCTAATTTTGTGGTAATTTCTAGATTACATGTATCTTTTTCTGGTGAGCCGTCAAATACTTTTTTAATAAAATGGCAATGGCAATGCTTTATGAAACGTTTTTCCATTATAATGGCGGTGGTGGGTAATTTTTGAACTATACAATTTATCTGATGGCCGTAAATTTTAGACTATTAGATAAACGGTCGGATGTTTCTAATTTTTGTGGTAATTTCTGGACTATATATCTTTTTCTGGTGAGCCATCAAATACTTTTCTTTACCTAATAGTAAAGCACGGACTGTTTCTGCTCGCACACCCGTCACGACACTTTTCCAAAAAAGCCCCTGCTGTTTTCTGTATTCAACCCGCAGTCCCACTTAAGTCACAAACCGAAGTTATTTTTTCTCCCGTTGCAACGCACGGGCTCTTTTGCTAGTAATGTAAAATAGATAGATGCTAATGGTCAATCTTTTTCAGCCGAGAGGCAGAACACGTAAACAATGAAGATTGAGACTGGTGTCTAGCCAGATGATCAGCAATCCACCTAATTACATTGAGATGCAACGTAGCCCACAACTGCAAGACCACATCATGCCTTGAAAAGAGTTTCTAAACCTTGAAGACAGACTGATAGGTAAACCACGCCAAGTAAGCACCCTGAAGCCTCCCATCCCCACTACCAGTTTTCAGCTACATCCGGGAGGAGGATGTGGAATCTGGGGACTGGGGGCATCCCAAACGTCGAGGATTGAATTTGGTTGATGGGGTATAGGACCGAAGGGCGCTTGGGGAACTTGATCTATCTTCGGTCAGGGAGACCCTTTCTATATTTTTATTTACGAGAAGATGGTTGTTTTCTTATTTATTTTTTTAAGAGAAGGATCATGTTGAGCCAATCTTGCACGAGTGATGATATAGGACAAAGTGCCAAATTCTAGTACCGGGGAAGACGCGGTCTGTTGATATCCCTTTACTTTTCAATCTGCATGGTACATATGAGTGCCATACCACCATTGTATTACAAAGCATCGTATGCCCAACATTATCGATGTTGCATTGTACCGGGGCAAACCAGGTGATAAGGGTCCATCCTTAGGCTATTAGAAATGTCCATAACAATTATTCACAAAAGCATTGGAGACGGAACATTTCCTTCCATGAGGCGTGCCTGTCATATGCCCACATCGCAGTAAATATAGGCTATGGTTGAGGACAAACTGTCATCTGCTGTTAGTGATCCAGGCAGCTGTGCCGTCTACGTTTCTAAGAGAATTTCCTCACATCATTAATGTTTGTCGGATTTAGATATATATTATTGGCCACTTCATAGGATATATTTGGTACTCCCTTCGGTCATTTTTAGTCTGCGTATAAGTTTTGTTCGAAGTCAAAGTATCTCTATTTTGACCAAATTTATAGAAAACATATCAACATTCACAATACCAAATCAATATTGTTAGATTGATTATGAAATGTAGTTTCATAGTATATATATTTGGTATGGAAGATGTTGATATTTTTTAATATAAATTTGGTCAAACTTTGTAAAGTTTGACTTGACATAAATCTAGTATGCGGAGTAAAAAGGACCGGAGGGAGTAATAGATCCTTCAGGTAGGAGAAACCATGATTTCTCTTTTCTGAGCAAGTCAAACACAAACCAGTAGTACGCCAAGATCTCATGAGGAAAATCTCTCTATTTCCTGCATGAAGCTTGCTGTCTTTAAATGCTCAGGAAAATATTAGGGAGAGCGCAAAAAAAGCTAATATTTTTCTTTTTTGAAAAAAAGGATGCCCCCGCCTTTGATCTAGGCGATGTATGCAGCCATTTTATTAATTATTCACAAAGACCTTACAAGGTACTCCCTCCATTCCATAATGTAGTGCCTATAGATTTTTTTTAAAAGTCAAACTTTGCCAACTTTGACCAAGTGTATAGAAAAAATTGTCTATATCTACAATACCAAACATGTACATTCTGAAAATATAACTCACGATGTATCCAGTGATGTGCATTTGGTATTCTAGATGTACCTAATTTTCTCTAGAAACATGGTCAAAGTTTGTAATGTTTGACTTTTGTAAAAATCTATAGGCACTATATTATGGAACGGAGGGAGTAGCTAGTAAAATACCCGTGCGTTGCCATGGGCTTTTGAAATATTTCCCTGAAATTATGCGAACATCGTTGAACATGCTTATTAGAATACCAGTCGGAAATAAAGGATGACATCCAGATATATTGTAATTCCAGTGGGGTTGCTTTAATTTCAAGTGTGTCATTGTTGTGGGATATCATCACTTGCACATTTTTGTTGTTGTAGAAACTGGGTGAATTTTTGCCCCCTTCCAATGGCGTCGCCTCGAGAACCCTCTGAATGGACTCTTTTTGAATGTCGGTAGAGTCCATCTCCATGTCTCTCATATTCTACAAAATTAAACATATATAGAGATATACCTTTTCAGTATTAAATCATGTGCAACATACATACAAAGAAGAACAATTAGTTGCATGCACCTCTTCTGGCCGTGTAAAACTCGTTGAATTCTCAGCCCCGTCCATCATCGCTATATCAAGGTGTTTGTCAGTCGGACTTTCCGAAGCAACAACCAAATCCACCCGTTTTTATGACCTATAAAGGTATTCCAATATAAACGAAGATTAGAATAATTTTTTTAAGATGATGCTATGTAAAATATATATTCATTGGACAAATGCTAGATATGAGCAGTTTGCAGTAGATTGAGTGGCATCCCAATTTTTATAAATTTTAGGCTCACCTCTAAATCATATGAGCAGTTTGCAGTTGATGGTTATTCTCGCGAATATATACTATTTAGGGTATGTGGTATATTTCCAATAAAAATATATTACATTTTCCACCAGGAAACAACGGATTTTCCCTTTATATAATGATAGTCGGTCTCATCCATAATTTCTTGGATCCCTTTAATTTATTTATTTATTTAGATATAAACATAGAGAAATAGTAAGAAACAAGATAAACACATGCGAGTAGTCCAATATAAATCAAGTATATTTTGCTTCTTATACCAAAATTGTTTTAATTTGTATGATATTCCTTTTATTATTAATTTTATTTTTTGAGGAAATATTTGTATAATATTCTGAATATATAGTGCGTAGGTATAAATAGTGCTTTATTTTTATGATATTTCCATTATACCCCTCCTATACTGACTTACTGTCCTCTCCCGCATGACCGCACTCTATCCACTCCCTCTCCTCACCACTCACTCTCTCATTCCCCTCAATCTCTGCCCTCCCTCTCCAGATCCATAGACTTCACCGGCATCACCCACTTCCCTCTCTCTGCCCTTGCCCCCACAGCCAACAGAAACGGCGGCCTCGTCTCTCACCGCCCTTCCCCCTCTCATCCCCTCCCCTCTTCTCATCAAACAAAGTGAAGGGGCAGATCGAGAGACCAAGTGGTAGCCAGATCCGCGCACAACCGGCGAACAACAACATGCCAAGGTCGCCAATGCCGTCGTCAAATGGCAGGATTCTTCCACCTTGACAGACTTGCTTGCGTGCCAAGATATGAGAGGGGGCCTTCTACTTCCGCGCTCATCGCACCTTCCGCCACGCCATGGATCGCCCTTCCTCTGCTCCCACCCGCGCCATGGACCGAGCTCACTCCCCTTGTCAAGGTCATCTCTTCACCCATCTCCATGTCTGGCTTGCTCAGGTGGCGGAGACAAGGGGGGGGAGCAGTGGCCTGCCCCCCCCCCCTAACGATCGAAGGAACGTTTAGAGGTAGCGATTAATTAGCGAAAATCATACAATTCCACGTACTTGGACTGGGCTTGCTGCACCGCTAACCCTCACCTTTTCTCCCTCCCTTTCCTCCCATATAGAGACCTACATGTGTTTGTACTCTCCGTGTCACATCCACCGTCTTCATTTCCTTATACAGTGTCGTATCCGCTGCCTTCTGCCGGCCATAGAAGAGTGCGTTCGATTCTTGAACCTACAAAATATAAAATGCAGAGGTCAAGAAAGTGCTTATTTTATATTGTCTAATATATACTCCCTTTGTTTCTGAATATAAGGTGTATATTTTTTTAATAAAAATCCACAATGTAAGGTGCATTTCATCTAATTTATCATAATCCCTTTTTTAGCCCTCCAGAATAAAGGAACGAATCTCTCTTATGATTGCATGTATCTCCTTTTCTATAAAAAGAAGGAAAATATCATTCCCCTGATTGTCAGTATCTCTTCATTTCATAGCCTAACTAATTTACTTGCCACTAACTCCTCGATGCTGTTGAACACCTCCTACTTGAACTTTTTGGTGCCGGTGAAGATCTTGTCCATGGTCAGCTGCACCACCAGCATCTGGGTTTCACCCTAGATCCCTGCCTTCAGCCCTTCACCATGTCGTGCACATGGCTCCTATCGAACGGGTGCAATGGCACGATCAGCTTCACATGGAGTAGGAGCTTCTCCTCGACGGCGGACAGGCCTGGACGTAACCGCTCGTGGCTCATTCAGTCTTACATGCTCAGTCCTGGCACGCTAGAGAAAATGGATGGTCCGGTCTGCTAAATTCGGCCTGAAAATTTGACGGTCCGGTCCGGTCTTGTCTTTAACCGGTCCGACAAAGAGGACCGAGAAAAAATTGTCACCGCCGCCGCCGTTCCTCATCAGTGCGGCGACTGACAACCCCCGGGTGAACCACCATGCATGTCCTCAAGCTTCCCCTCTCCTCCTCATGCGCCATAGCCTCTCGCCGCCGCTGTCGTGCGTGCACCGCCGACAATAACTAGTTCTCGACCTGGCGCTGGCAGCGTTCTAGCTGCGGGTTTCGCTGCCATGGCAGCAGCGACCGTATTAGCACAGCACGCACGCACGCACGCACGCAAGCCATCAACCGGGGGAAACGCTCGATTGGCCGTAAATTTCGGATAGCGAGAGAATCGCTCAGCTGTGATTTTCACGTCCAACAAATCAGGTAAGTTTTTTTGGAAGGCATGAGATTTAATAGCGTCCGCCTATAATCACGCACCATGATTCTACGTTGTCCTTTTCTTTGTTGAAGGGTATGTTCAGATTCACTTGCCGCCACGTGATTCTATCTTTCCCATTGCTCTCTCTGTAACAACTTGCCTAGTCGTCTACGTCTTTATCACGTGTATAGTACATGATTAGTTAGGTCAGCTCAGGAGTTAGTACGGTTAGTGGTCGCACCTGCGTGTGTATATCAAACAAATTAAGCTACGGAAGAATGGCGGCCAACCAGCATGGCCACGTGGCGCATGCTAGTTGGCCGTGGCAAATTTTATTTTTATTTTTTTAAGATGAAATTGAAAACTTTTGATTTTTTTTGAAAGATGAAATTGAGACTGTTTTTATTTTGAGAAAAAAATTAGATTATTTTTGAAAGATGAAAGTGAGACTTTTGTTTCTTTTTCATTTTAAGAACGTGTTTTAGGTTTTATCTTTTTCTTTTTAAGATGGATGTGATGTTCATGTGTTGTGAGAAAGTTTTGTTTTTAATTTTGAGACGAAATTGAGGTTTTTTCTTTGAGAGGGAAAAATACACGCACAACTTCTTCTCAAGAGTCCCGCAATGACGGCCCCAACCCACTAGTAGAAAAAGAGGCTTCCATACGCCCCCATTAGTCCCCAAAATAATCGAACCGCGACCAAAGGGGTCTTTAGTCGCGGTTCGGGAGGAGACCCGCGACCAACTATCTGGGCCTAGCGCGCTCGGTCGATAGCTGGCGGACGGGAGGGGCTTTAGTCCCGGTTGGCCTGGCCAACCGGGAATAAAGGTCCTCAGGCTGGCCCGAAGGCCTTTAGTCGCGGTTGGCCAGACCAACCGGGACTAAAGGTTAGTCCTTTAGTCCCGGTTGGTGCCACCAACCGATACTAAAGGGCCCATCAAACTCTACCCCCC
>NC_057802.1:21427810-21435673 GCF_018294505.1 Triticum aestivum
TGATGGAAATGTCAAAAAAATAAATAAAATAAGTTTCTCATGTGATATGTGGTCTAGTTGTTGGGAAAATTAACAAATATGAATTTCGAATTTATTTGCAAAATCTCTCTGGAATTTCTTAAAATGGGCATAACTTTTGCATACGAACTCGGATGAAAAAGTTTTTTATATGAAAAATCATCTACTCGAAAAGTTACATCCGAATTTAACAGAGGGAACCCGTTAAACATTTTCAAAATCCTCAAAAACCATATGAACATATACACAATATGAACAAAATTACAACAGAAAAAACCATAAAAATTCTATGAACAAAATAAAAATTCTATTAACAAAATTACAACAGAAAAAATCATAAAAATTCTATGAAACAAATTGACATATTCTTTACATATGAACATACAAACATTTGCATATTCAACAATAATATCACCCAAAAAAATCTATGAACAGAAAAAAATTCTAAATTTTGCATATTCTTTTATGAACAAATTACAACAACTAAATTAACTACACAACTAAACTACACATCTAAATAAATACAACTACACATCTAAACTTAATTAGGAAAATGCATATGCAGAGGGGTGCCCGACGACGAGGAGAATGAGCTCACTGCAGGGAGGCGGCGACGAGGAGGCAGGGCACGGGGACGGCGACGAGGAGGCAGGGCACAGCGACGGCGACGAGGAAGCAGGGCACGGCGACGGCGACGGTGGGGTAGGGGCGCGGCGACGGGCAACGAGGAGGCAGGGCCGGCGGCGTCGGTGCAGGGATGGCGCGGGGCAGCGACGGCGTCAGGGCGGCGCGGGACGGCGTCGGAGGCAGGGGCGACGACGGCAACGGCGAGGCAGAGGGGCAGCCTGGTGGCGTCGTCTGGGCAGGGAAGACGAACTGAATGAAAATTTTCACAAGTCTTGCTTATATAGACGGAGCATTAGTCCCGGTTCGTGGCACGAACCGGTACCAATGCACCCTTTAGTCCCGGTTGGTGGCACCAACCGGGACCAAAGGTCTCTTTTCAACAGCCCAAAGGGCGGGAAGCAGAGGCCTTTGGTCCCGGTTGGTGGCACCAACCGGGACTAACAGGGGTCATTGGTCCCGATTGGTGCCACAAACCAGTACCAATGCACCCCTTTAGTCCCGGTTGGGCCACCAACCGGGACCAAAGGCCTTGTGTTGCCCGCGTCGCGGCCAAAAGTTTAGTCCCACCTCGCTAGTTGAGAGAGCCCGAGAGTGGTTTATAAGCGCTGCTGCGCCCACCCTCTCGAGCTCCTCTCAATTGCAGGTTTTCGGGCCTAATCTGTCACTATGAGCCTGTGGGCCTACTGGGCCTGCTGTGGGCCTGAATCCTGGCCCATGGTTGGGTTTCTAGTCGTATTCAGGCTGTGGTGGCCCAGTAGGTGGCAATTTTTTTTTATTTTTTTTGTTTTCTTTGTTGCTTTATTTATTTTATTTTGTCCGGATATACACGCGGGATTTTTGTTCCGAATTTTTCAACTTTTCAAAATGTGTGTTTTCGACAATGGGTGCATATGCACCTAGGAGCAAAAAAGCTGCGTCCGATATTCCCTTTTGCTCCTACGTGCATATGCACCTATTGTCGAAATACACATTTCGAAAAGTTCAAAAATTCGGAACAAAAATCCGGCGTGTATATCCGGACATTTTATGTCCGTTCACAAGGTTTCGGTGAAAAACGACGTTTTTTGTGGCGTGTGTAAAAAAGACAATTTCTGATGCTTCATTCTAACTATCCACAAGGCATTTCTTTATCTTTTTTACACAAGCCACAAAAAATGTCGTTTTTCACCGAAACCTTATGAACGGACATAAAATGTCCGGATATACACGCGGGATTTTTGTTCCGAATTTTTCAACTTTTCAAAATGTGTGTTTTCGACAATGGGTGCATATGCACCTAGGAGCAAAAAAGCCGCGTCCTAATATATTAGCCTAGATGAAGATCGTTCTTTTTTGCTAATGCGTGTGCTACAGTGTCACAAATATCTATTATATTATTATTAAAACGATAGAAAACGAACGGTTTAGATGTAACAATTGAAAAAGAGTTAAAAAGAGCTGTTATGATTTACAAGAAACAGAATTAAAAAAAAACAATGGCAAGGCTCACGGTGTTGGAATCGGCCAGACAAAAAACAATCCCTAGGCTTGGCCAAAAAAGAGAAAAGCTGGACTCGGGACTCAATATGTATAACAATGGCAAGGCCAAGGCTCACCGTGTTGGAATCGGCCAGACAAAAAGCAGTCCCGCTCGGCCAGAAAAGAGAAAAGATGGACTCCGGACTCTATACGTATATGTATACGTGTCTCTTATGTACGTGAACTCGTCTAAGCGCTGATAAAAGGTATTGCCTTCAGCAGATATGTACATGCTTTTTCCTCTACCGGTCACACCATATTTGTGGGAAAAACCTCCATATGATTTAACATATACAGTATATATTAGTTAAAATATTTAATCCACTAATCATGTATTTTAATCGTCCAGATTTAAAGCAGATTGACATAAAATTATGTGCTGATCAGGCACATTTACACGGACAGGATAAACTTTAAGTAAGTTTGGTTTTCTCCTATTCCTGGCCGCACAGGCTGGCTCCTGGCTGCATGGTGCATATCCATACACTTTTTTTGTTGAGGAAAGCATATCCATATATACACATGTGTGCCTTGCTCCCGTACCGCACGGAAGGCACGGCCTGAAAACTATGAGTATCCATTGATTAAGGATGAGATGCACGCCCACTATTAGTAGAAATGTGTTGCCAAGCAATAAAAGCAAGCCACCATGATATACCATCTATAGGCGGCAAAAAGTATATATTTTCATTGTCATTTAAACTATAAGTTCCAGATAAAGAACATGGCACGCCTTCATATTTAAGCTTCGAGTATATTGAATAAAAAACATTTAGAACATCAGTATTTGCCGACAATAGTGCACTTAATATAAATACATATTATTTCCTTCTATTATATTTAATATATCATTGCTATTTTTGGTATATATTATTTTCTTCTATAATTTTTGATATATCATTGCTATCGCTGATATATATCATTTTCGTCTATAACATGATGCCACGGAATGTACTGGTAGAGAAAAGCAAATTATGGGCAAAATAAAATAATTAGCAAGTTATGATGTGCATGGAACAAAATATTTTACCCATTTTGATACCATTTACCAATGATTATGTATATTAGATTGGAAAACACAGAGAATTCGATTAAGATGGTAAGACATCAAATCATGTGGAACATGTAGGGTACAGTATTGATAGACAATAAGGTTCAGTTATAAGCCATCACTGGTAGAAAAAAGCCCTTTAGTCCCGGTTCGCAACAGCCTTTAGTCCCGGCTGTGCAACCGGGACTAAATATGCGCGACTAAAGACCCCCCCTTTAGTCGCGCCTCTTACGGACCGCGACTAAAAGTTTTAGTCCCGGTTCTTGTGGCTGACCGGGACTAAAGGCCCGTCCACGTGGGCGCCCGTGGTCCGTCGGGGCGGAGGACCTTTAGTCCCGGTTCTCGTGGCCACCCGGGACTAAAGGGCTCCTCCGCAGGTTTAGAGTTTTAGCCCCCCTAAACCTGGTTTCTTTTTAGTTTGGAGTGTTTTATTTCTTTTGTATTATATTTTGTGTTTTATTTTAATTTTGATAAAGTTTCAGTACACATATTCTACGCTACTATATACATGCATATGAAATTTCAAACAAGAAGAATTCAAGAGGAATATATAATATATATTCAATCTCGGGTGATCATATACAACTTCGAACAAGTTTCCATACACAATTAGGATGGATGACCATATACAACTTCGTACAAGTTTCAATCTCGGGTATGCATATAAATTTCTTCGTCCTCGGTATAGTGTTCTCCTTTAGGATTGATGACTTCCCTCATGAAAAATCCTGCTAATTCTTCTTGAATTGGTCGGAAGCGAGCTTCTGGACTAAGCCTCCTCCGCAAGTTATCCGTCGCGTTCCGCACGCTATCCGATGCCTTCCGCTCAGAGGTGTGTCTCCGGATGTTCTCACAAACATAGTATCCACATAGATTGGTCCCCGGTGGCTGCTTATCCACATTAACTAACCTTCTGAAATCTAGCTCATGTTTGAATTCACCGACAATTTCTTCTGAGAACCGTCTCCAAACCCTACAGGGCAAAGAAAATTAAATGAACAAGGGAGTTATTAGTTACTTGATATTAGGAAATGAACGAAAGAGACCGATCGATATAGAGCTCAAATGATTGAAAATAATTACTTTTGCAGCATTTTTCTCATGTTGGCCCAACGCTTTGGATCCGAATCCATAGAGTCCATGATTAGAACTCTGGAGGTGTGAAGTTCAATATTTAGCAGAATCCAGTGGAACCTGCGGACACGTTACATGCACAGTCATGCATAACTCATCGATTAGACATACCATGCATGGAGTAAACAAAAGAGAATGGGCACAAGAGAGAAACACTCACCCAAAATGGTAAGGAAATAGAATATGACTTTTGAGTTGATGCTTTCTAAGAAACTTGTACAAGTCTTTCTCCACGTCTTCGGGGTGATGTTGTAACACATGTCCATTAACGATATGTGGGTCAATGAACCCAACATCATGGATGTTTCTTATTTTGCATTCCCAAATCTTCAATCTGCATAATAGCGTACGCAACAATATAGTTAGGACAATATATATATATATAGTGCAGGCAATGAAGAACGAGATGAGGTAGAAATAAATCACTTACAGAACGTAGCAACTCAGCATAGATTTGTCGAGGTCGCAGATTGAACAGCTGGAACAATTCACTCATATGAACTTCTACAAAGTACCGTTTGGTGTGATGCTCATCTGTAACATCCGCATAAACATATTCTTTGTCGGCCCATGTTATGAATTGCTTGTACCAACGTAGCAGATTTCGCATTTGTGGTGGTAGACTCTTTTCCCGCGCAGGCTCGACGAGAGGCCCATGCCGCACATATTGTAATGCTATCTCACATACTGGCGCATCCTCAAGGCCTAAGAAGGCACGAAGAGTCAAACCCATCTCGGACGCTTGTTTCATGGCACTCGCTACAGTCAATCCAAGTGCTGCCGCAGCTGCTATGATCTCGGGGTCCTCTTCCGGACCGGCTTTCACTATGAGCGGGGGGATCGATTGTTTCTTCTGCATCCCGAGCTGGTCAACTTGTTTCCCGCTTTTTTTACTTTCTTCTTTCTCCTCCTTCAATATTTTTGCTTGCCTACGAAGTTCATGTCCATAGTCGTCAGGCATATTCAGCTCGGCTTGGGACGGTGTCGCCAAAAAAATCCTTAGCCCACTTCTTTTGCTTCTCAGTGAATACTTGCTTGGGCTCAGGCTCTTTTTTCGCCTTCATATCCGCCTTCCATTTCTCATAATCAGCAGACGCGGCCAATTTGGTTTCAGCTTCACTAAGTTCCCCAGGCCTTGGGAGGAGAGGCTTCAGTGATGGCTCCGGTACCCTTGTGGTCTTAGGTACATAAGGGTCCGGGTTAATAGTCCAGGAGCGGGTTTCCTTGTTGTCCGCCTGCTTCTGCTTCTTCGCCGGAGGTGGATTGGGGGGCGTCATACCCGCCGGAGGAGGATTGGGGGGCGTCGTACCCGCCGGAGGTTGTGGATCGGGGGACGGCGTCGAATGGCGTGAAGGAGGTGTAGGTGAACCACCACGACCACCACCACCACCACCA
Source organism: Triticum aestivum (assembly GCF_018294505.1). Lineage (NCBI taxonomy): Eukaryota > Viridiplantae > Streptophyta > Magnoliopsida > Poales > Poaceae > Triticum > Triticum aestivum. The sequence goes on from NC_057802.1 coordinate 21,433,554, forward strand.
CCGCCACCACCACCACCACCATCGGAGGGGGGTGGACTTGCTAGCCTTGGCGCCTCGCCTGGAAACACTACGTACTTATTTTTCCATAGAATGAACTGGCGCTTGACATATTCAAGTCTTCTCTCCCCTTCGGGTGTAGGTTTGTCAATCTCCAGGTCCTCAAACCCTTGGACTATGTCTTCCACCGTGACACGAGCATAGCCCTATGCAATGGGGTTGTTGTGGTGGAGTGCTCCAGGTGTACAGGGTAAAGCACTGCCGCTAGCTACCTTCGTGGAAACGTTCCCCACGGGATAATGCAGATCACATTCTTTCATCTCCTTTACATCATCCACGGGGTAGTGAGGCTCCGGTGCACGAATCTCGATCATCGGTGCACTAGCACCAGGCGGGGCATCCGTGGAAGCCACGCTGCTTCTCCGCTGCTGGCTTCCGCGATCCGCTTCATGATCTTCATGCGGCCCTGCAGCCGATTTTTCTTTCACTAGTTCATGCACGGTCTGCTTCAACTCATGGAGTTCCGATGCAAACTTCGTCATAAGATCTGCATCCCGGTCCGTCTTTCTCTTACGGCTTCTGTAACAGTACGGGTCATTGTCCTGGGAAAACCCTACTTTCCACGGAACTTTGCCTTTGCCTCGTACACGTCCTCCGTGTTCATCATTCCCGAGGGCTGTTGTCAGTGCGTCTTTCTCTCTGTTGAACTTGATCAAGCCCTCTTGAGCTTGGGTCATTGCGCCAATAAGGGCTTCGGTGGGAGCAAACTGTCTCTGCCGGTGAACACACACCCCTGTCTCCGGGTCTAGCGATCCCCCATGCCCGTACCACCAGCTTTTGGCCCTTGGGTCCCATCCCTCTGTACCTAGAGGGATTCCTCGCACCCTCAGGTCCTCCTCCATCTTCTGCCACCTAGGCTCCGAAAGGCGGTATCCTCCTGGCCCCATAATATGATGGAACTTTTTCTTACTCGCATTATCCTTATTTTTTTCGATATTTCCTTGAACTGCTCCGATTTCTTTTGCCTCACAAATTCTGGCCAATCATCTTTCAGTTTCTCATGTTGTCCATTGAAATCCGGAGTCTTGCCCTTGTTGACATAGTCACGGGTTAAATTTTTCTTGAAGTTCCGGAATGCTTCGCCCATCTTCTGAAGAGCGAACTCTTTAACTAGCCTCCTCCTCTGACGTCCACCCAGAACCTCGTTACCGAATTCATCGACTTTGTTGTATTCCGGAGGTAGAATGAAATGTTCCATAAGCTTTCTCCAGCAATCCTTTTTCGTTCACTTGTCGACAAAACTGAAACCAAGACGTGCCTTCTTTGGCTCCTTCCATTCCTGGACGGTGATCGGGACGTTGTCTCTAACAACGACTCCGCATTGGTTGATAAACTTTGAGGTGTGCTGTAGGGGCTTGCCAGTTTCACTGACAAACTCAATGGCATATGTTTCTCCTGTTTTCATCGCCTTGGATTTGCCACGCTTTGTCGTACTCGATCCGGAGGGCTAAAAAAAGAAAGAGAGTCGTGCGCGTTAATACATATGTATTCACATTTCAGTAAGTTTGTATCACGAGAGGCTCAATGTATATATATACCTCGCCGGAGGTGGTTGCTACTTGCAATTCGAGATCGTCGGTTGTTGACGGTTGACCTCCATCGACAATGTCCGTTCCTTCACCTTCTTGATCATCGACAATCTCTGTTCCACCGTCAAGGTTCAGAAAAGAAGAGACTACATCCTCTTGTTGCTCATATTCTGAGCCCGGCACATAAGGAATCTCGTTGTTGATGATGTCCATTAAATAACGTTCAGCCTCCGGATCCCTAAGCGGCTCGGTTCTATCGTCCGCCATATGTCACTCCTGCATGTAGTAAAAATTCTTTAAGTATAAAGAAATTAAAAAATAAGATTAAGGGGACATAGAGGAGGAGGAATTAAAAAATAAGATTCTTTAAGTAAAAATTCTTTTTTTCTTCTTCTTCCTCTTTCTTCTTTCTTTCTTCTTCTTCCTTTCTTCTTCCTCTTTCTTCTTCTTCCTTTCTTCTTCTTCCTTTTTCCTTTCTTCTTTCTTTCTTCTTCTTCCTTTCTTCTTCTTTCTTTCTTCTTCTTCTTCCTTTCT
>NC_057802.1:21435683-21436722 GCF_018294505.1 Triticum aestivum
GGGCAGGGCACGGGCGGAGGCGGCGCTCACTGGGGACGGGGGCGGCGGCGCGCAGGGCTTCGGCGTCGGCGTCGGCGTCGGGGCAGGGCTTCGGCGTCGGCGTCGGCGTCAGGGCAGGGTTTCGGCGTCGATCGGAGTCAGGGCAGCGCTTCGACGTCGAGAGAGAGGAGAATGGGAAATGGAGAAACTGCTAAGTGCAGTATTTATAGACGCACCTTTAGTCGCGGTTGGGGAGGAGGACCACGACTAAAGGTACCCTTTAGTCGCGGCTGGCCACACCAACCGCGACTAAAGGGTACCCTTTAGTCGCGGTCCGCCTCCCCAACCGGGACTAAAGGGTTTTGGCGCCGCTTTCGTTCCCGCGCAGAAAGACCCTTTAGTCGCGGTTGGGGACAACAACCGCGACTAAAGGGTACCCTTTAGTCGCGGTCCGCCTCCCCAACCGGGACTAAAGGGTCTGTGCTGGAACTGGCGCGGTGCGGTGGGATGTTTAGTCCCACCTCACTAGCCGAGAGGCTTCGACAGTGGTTTATAAGCGCGGCTGCGCTCACCTCTTCGAGCTCCTTTCAAATGCAGGCTTACGGGCCTATTCTGTCACTATGTGCCTGTGGGCCTACTGGGCCTTCTGCGGGCCTGAATCCTGGCCCATTAATGGGTTTCTAGTCGTATTCAGGCCGTGGTGGCCCAGTAGGTGGCATATTTTTTATTTTTTGCCTGTTTTTTGTTTTCTTTTTTGCTTTATTTATTTTGTTTCTAATTACTTATTTATTTTACTTTATGATAATTATTTTTGCTATTAAAGTTTCTAATTACTTATTTATTTATGTCATTAAAATTTATTTTATTTTGTTTGTACTTATATATTTTATTAAAGTTTATATTATTTTGTTTCTAATTCATTTTAAAATCTTAAAAATACAATTATATATCAAAAAAATTAGAAAATAAAACTAATTCATTTTAAATTCTTGTATTTCTTCTGCTTTTTTCTTCTGTTTTTTTTCTTCTGTTTGTTTCTTCCTTTTTCTTGTTTTTCTTC